>NW_027505169.1:0-252915 GCF_021521415.1 Bidens hawaiensis
TACATGGTGACTCGGAGTTCCCGAGGCCATGCATATCATCAACATGCCACTGAAAGTCTACGGGACTGTTCATAGAAATGATAATAGGTATATAATTATTTGTACAAGTTACTTAGGGTAATTTGATCCCAATTTAGTTGGGTGCCTAATGAGAAGTTACAAAGGTATTATTGTTGGTTTCACAAAGGTATTGAAAATATTTTTACAAAGAGCCACCGTCATTCACTAGCTGTGTGCTGACATATTTTCTAACCATTTTACAGGAAAAAAGAAAGGTTAGGACAGGCAAGCAAGACAGGATAAAAGATAGGAGAATTATTCATTAGATGTTATCTAATGGTTCAGATATTTTATATTAAAATATTATAAAGAATCATGTTTTCTAATAAAAGGTATTTGAAATATCAAACGGGTATTTGAACCCGAGTTTTCAATTATAATAATTTAATATTTAAGAACTTCCGCTGAAAAGAACTTATTTTCTCAAACATATTTTGTAAAAATTAAATGGATATTTTAATCCAACATTTTATAAATGAATATTTTAATAAAAGACTTCCGCAACTCTGATATATTTACAAAACATGTACCAATTAGGTCCGAGGTAACAAAACAAGAAGCAGAAATCAAAAAACAGGAATCAGTATAAAAAACTGATTGTAAACAAACATAAAAAACAGGATGATCTAGTTATTTATACAAAGGTTATTCTCGTACTATAGGTCCGAGGTAACAAAACAAGAAGCAGAAATCAAAAAACAGAAATCAGTATCAGAAACAGATTATAACTGTCATAATGTTTACATATGACTTACGACTCCTTAAAACCTTGTGTTACAATAATAAGAAACGGACAATCTGATTAAGAGTATACATGTGTCTGGATCCATTCATACATGGTGACTCGGAGTTCCCCGAGGCCATGCATATCATCAAGATGCCACTGAAAGTCTACGGGACTGTTCAGAGAAATGATATTGGGTATATAATTAATTGTACAAGTTACTTAGGGTAATTTGATCCTAATTAGTTGAGTGCCTAATGAGAAGTTACAAAGGTATTATTGTTGGTTTCACAAATGTGTTGAAAAGATTTTTACAAAGAGCCAGCGTCATTCACCAGCTGTGTGCTGACGTGATTTCTAACCATTTTACAGAAAAACAGAAAGGTTAGGACAGACAAGCAAGCCAAGATAAAAATTGGAGAATTAGTCATTAGATGCTATCTGATGGCTCAGATATTTTATATTAAAATATTATAAAGAACCAGGTTTTCGAATGAAAGGTATTTGAAATATCAAACGGGCATTTGAACCCGAGTTTTCAATTATAATAATATAATATTTAAGAACTTCCGCTGAAAAGAACTTATTTTCTCAAACATGCTTTGTAAACATTAAATGGATATTTTAATCCAACATTTTATAAATGAATATTTTAATAAAAGACCTCCGCAACTCTGATATATTTACAAAACAGGTACCAACTATTGGCCTGAGGTAACAAAACAAGAGGCAGAAATCAAAAAACAGGAATAAGTATCTGAAACTGATTATAAACAAAATTAAAAAACAGGACGATCTGGTTATTTATACAATGGTTATTCTCGTACTATAGGTCTGAGGTTACAAAACAAGAAGCAAGAATCAAAAAACAGGAATCAGTATCAGAAACTGATTATAAACAGAAAAGGTGAACTCGCCCTAAACTTTTACAAACTTTATTAGAGTCAGAAAGTTTACATAGGATTTACGACTCCTTGAAACCTTGTGTTTCAATAATAAGAAACGGACACTCTCATTAAGAGTATACATGTGTCTTAATCCATTCATACATTGTGACTCGGAGTTCCCCGAGGGCATGCATATCATCAACATGAATCTGAAAGTCCACGGGACTGTTCAGAGAAATGATATTGTGTATATAATTAATAGTACAAGGGAATTAGGGTAATTTGATCCCAATTTAGTTGGGTGCCTAACGAGTAGTTACAAAGGTATTATTGTTGGTTTCACAAATGTATTGAAAAGATTTTTACAAAGAGCCAACGTCATTTACCAGGTTGTGTGCTGACGTATTTTCTAACCATTTTACAGGAAAACAGAAAGGTTACGACAGACAAGCAAGAAAGGATAAAAGATTGGAGAATTATTCATTAGATGCTATCTGATGGCTCAGATATTTTATATTAAAATATTATAAAGAATCATGTTTTCTAATGAAAGGTATTTGAAATATTAAACGGGTATTTGAACCCGAGTTTTCAATTATAATAATATAATATTTAAGAACTTCCGCTGAAAAGAACTTATTTTCTTAAACATGCTTTGTAAACATTAAATGGATATTTTAATCCAACATTTTATAAATGAATATTTTAATAAAAGACCTCCGCAACTCTGATATATTTACAAAACAGGTACCAACTAGGTCCGAGGTAAAAAAACAAGAAACAGAAATAAAAAAACAAGAATCAGTATCAAAAACTGATTGTAAACAAAAATAAAAAAACAGGATGATCTAGTTATTTATACAAAGGTTATTCTCGTACTATAGGTCCGAGGTAACAAAACAAGAAGCATAAATCAAAAAACAGGAATCAGTATCAGAAACTGATTATAAACAGAAAATGTGAATACGCTCTAAAGTTTTACAAACTCTTTTAGAGTCAGAATGTTTACATAGGATTTACGAATCCTTAAAATCTTGTGTTACAATAATAATAAACGGAAACTCTGATTAAGAGTATACTTGTGTCTGGATCCAATCATACATTGTGACTTGTAGTTTCTCGAGGCCATGCATATCATCAACATGCCTATGAATGTCTACGAGACTGTTCAGAGAAATGATATTGTGTATATAATTAATTGTACAAGGTACTTAGGTTAATTTGATCCCAATTTAGTTAGGTGCCTAATGAGTAGTTACAAACGTATTATTGTTGGTTTCACAAAGGTATTGAAAAGATTTTTACAATAAGTCACCGTCATTCACCAGCTGTGTGCTGACGTATTTTCTAACCATTTTACAGGAAAACAGAAATGTTAGGACAGACAAGCAAGACATGATAAAAGATTGGAGAATTAGTCATTAGTTGCTATCTGATGGCTCAGATATTTTATATTATGATATTATAAAGAATCATGTTTTCTAATGAAAGGTATTTGAAATATCAAACGGGTATTTGAACCCGAGTTTTTAATTATCATAATATTATATTGAAGAACTTCCGCTGAAAAGACCTTATTTTCTCAAACATGCTTTGTAAACATTAAATGGATATTTTAATACAACATTTTATAAATGAATATTTTAATAAAAGACTTCCGCAACTCTAATATATTTACAAAATAGGTACCAACTATTGGTCCGAGGTAACAAAACAAGAAGTAGAAATCAAAAAACCGGAATCAGTGTCAGAAACTGATTATAAACAGAAATCAAAAAACAAGATGATCTAGTTATTTATACAAAGGTTATTCTCGTAATATTGGTACGAGGTAACAAAACAAGAAGCAGAAATCAAAACACAAGAATCAGTATCAGAAACTGATTATAAACAGAAAAGTTGAATACGCCCTAAACTCTTACAAACTATTTTAGAGTCAGAATATTTACATAGGATTTACGAATCCTTAAAACTTTGTGTTACAATAATAAGAAACGGACACTCAAATTAAGAGTATACATATGTCTGGATCCATTCATACATGGTGACTCGGATTTCCCCGAGGCCATGCGTATCATCAACATACCTCTGAAAGTTTACGAGACTGTTCAGAGAAATGATATTGTGTATATAACTATTTATATAAGGTACTTAGGGTAATTTGATCCCAATTTAGTTGGGTGCCTAATGAGTAGTTACAGAAGTATTATTGTTGGTTTCACAAAGGTATTGAAAAGATTTTTACAAAGAGCCGCCGTCATTCACCAGCTGTGTGCTGACGTATTTTCTAACCATTTTACAGGAAAACAGAAAGGTTAGGACAGACAAGCAAGACATGATAAAAGATTGGAGAATTAGTCATTAGTTGCTATTTGATGAATCAGATATTTGAAATATCAAACTGGTATTTGAACCCTGTAGGCCCCGAACCCAGTAGCCCTACTTTAGCGTCGGATTTACTCATAAACACAGTTCTTTCAAATCAGAGTAATTAAAACTTTCGCGGAATATAAAAACTTTCATAAAACATTACAGCAATCCAAAACTTGCCTTAATTAAAAATTCTTGTCTTTCAAATCAAACGTCAATTAACATTAAAACATCTTGAGTCTTCAGATGCCAGTCTCCTACTCGCCCACCATGTGCCCGCTCAAGCTAGCTGTCTAATTCTACTCACCTGCTTGCATACTAAAAGTCAGCTACGCTGAGTTCGTTCTAGTTAATAGGACGCCATACCATACATACACATACATACATGTCCGAAGATACATATCCATACTTAATCCGTTACCCTACTACCATACATACATACATATCTACAATCACTAACCTCAGTCTACCAAGAGTACGTTCATAGTCCGCCGTCTATACCTGTACTCAAGATCGTGAACACGTAAAAGGTCCGCAGTCCTTACCTATGTTCACCAGTTATGGTACGTGCAAGGTCCGCAGTCCTTCCCTGTACCATCCTATATTGACAACACGTACAAGGTCCTCAGTCCTTTCCTATGTTGCAACCTAACCCATAGCACGTACGAAGTCCGCAGTCCTCCCCTATGCTAACACAACACAAATATAGCACGTATAAGGTCCACAGTCCTTTCCTGTGCTGATGCCTATCTACATTACGCATAAGGTCCGCAGTCCTTATCTACGTTGGCGTCTATCTTCTATAACACGTATAAGGCCCACCGTCCCTATCTACGTTTACATGTATCATCTACATCACGTATAAGGCCCGCAGTCCTTAACTACGCCATCACCTGCCAAGTCTATGTCCAACACAAGTTAGAGGGATTCGCCATCCTAACTTACTATGTCAAACGTAGGACTCACATACAATTAGTGTACCTGTACACACATACTTCACATATACAATAATTACATTATAGCATAAGAACACTCTAGGCGTTCTTTACATCATTCATTTAACAACCATACCCCTTGTCGATACGTGTAATATCCGAAGACCGTTCACGGCCGACAAGTGTTCGTTTGTAATGTTCATACATCTTCGATATATAATATTCGTACCTTTATTTTTAACCTGACAGTACGCGCAATGTCCGAAGATCGTTCGCGTACTGACAAGCAATCATTCATATCCATCACATATATCACATATGGCATACACTTATCACTTAGGATAAATGTATTAACAACACATCGAGTATGCACACAACCCCGAAAATATAACAAGGAATGGGGCTAGAAACTCACCTGAATCTTGTTACGCTCTCCGTTAATCGTTATTCCCTTCTTGAGTTGTGCACGGCTAACTGTATAATATTTACATGTATCAATTAACTACTACTACTCATGTTGTATTTC
The DNA here is from genome assembly GCF_021521415.1 of Bidens hawaiensis. Taxonomy (NCBI): domain Eukaryota; kingdom Viridiplantae; phylum Streptophyta; class Magnoliopsida; order Asterales; family Asteraceae; genus Bidens; species Bidens hawaiensis. The sequence continues at coordinate 5,503 of NW_027505169.1, forward strand.
TATCGTTATATAACGAACGGGGGTTCGGGGGCAGCGCCCCAGGCAGCGGGGTTCTAGGGGCGGCAGCCCCTAGCAGGGTCCAAGGGGAAGAGCCCTTGGCTGGAGTCGAGCTTATCATTAACTGTCTTAACACATTTTTCATTAGGTTTTTAAGTTATTTTCCAATTTGCAAACTCCAGCGAACTTATCATTAAGCGAACTTAACAATAAGCGAACTTAACATTAAGCGAATTTACTGTAAGCAAACTTAGTGTTAAGCGAACTTAACATTAAGCGAACTTAACATTAAGCGAACTTACTGTAAGCGAACTTAGTGTTAAGCGAACTTATCACCAGGCGAAGTTAGTTGCAGGCGAAGTTACCTTGGCGAACTTGGCTGCAAGCGAACTTAAATTGGGTTAAGGCGAAGTTATCTTGGCGAACTTGGCTGCAGGCGAACTTAGGCGCAGGCGAAGTTGCCCAGCAACGGCTACTGGTCGTCCTTAACCCCCATAATCATCTTCATTTTAACGTGTAACCCCTTGAAATGATATTAACCAACCCCGTGAACATTTCCATGATCGATATAGGGGAAAACTCGGCCCGGAAAAGTATAAAGTTTGGACCTTTAAGCTAAAAACGTTCAACACAAGATCTAAGGTTTTCTTTAAACGAACCGTACATGTTTATAGGTTCGTTAGGTTTGTTTTAACGTCAAGTTTGCTACTTTAATACTCGTTTTTACCCGATCTTTGCTAGGTTCGAGTTTCACGGATAACCGTTCAAAAAAACGTAAACTTTAAGGATAAAGGACATACCTTTACGTGTTTTTAAGGTTACGGTTGTGATGAACTAAAATCTTGTATCTTGCTTTCACGCTCAAGATCTATTAAGTTATAGGCTCGGTTTGGTCTCGGATTGCTCCTTAGCTCGCGGCCGTATATGGTGTAGGAAGTATGTGTGTGTTTTTGAGTGTGTAGAGATTAGGATGGATAAGATGGATGGAATGGAAAGGATTAGGGTTTAAGGGGGTATTTATACTCCCTTAAGCCCATGGGCTCAAAGCCCATCTTTCTTTTTTTTGATCCATAATTAATTCCCCAATTAGCCTACTTATCCTTTATATTTATTATTCTTATTATCCACTAACTCAATTATTTCACCTGACGCAAATAATATATAATGTTATTTTAGAAATTTCGGGATGTTACAAACCCGAGTTTTCAATTATTATAATATTATATTTAAGAACATCCGCTGAAAAGAACTTATTTTCTCAAACATGCTTTGTAAACATTAAATGGATATTTTAATCCAACATTTTATAAATGAATATTTTAGTAAAAGACGCAACTGTGATATATTTACAAAACAAGTACCAACTATTGGTCCGAGGTAACAAAACAAGAAGCAGAAATCAAAAAAGGAATCAGTGTCAGAAACTGATTATAAACATAAATCAAAAAACAGGATGATCTAGTTATTTATACAAAGGTTATTCTCGTACTATATGTCCGATGTAACAAAACAAGAAGCAGAAATCCAAAAACAGGAATCAGTATCAGAAACTGATTACAAACAGAAAAGGTGAATACGCCCTAAAGTTTTACAAACTCTTTTAGAGTCAGAATGTTTACATAGGATTTACGAATCCTTAAAACCTTGTGTTACAATAATATGAAACGGAAACTCTGATTAAGAGTATACATATGTCTGGATCCACTCATACATGGTGACTCGGAGTTTCCCGAGGCCATGCATATCATCAACATGCCTATGAATGTCTACGGAACTGTTCTGAGAAATGATATTGTATATATAATTAATTGTACAAGGTACTTAGGGTAATTTGATCCCAATTTAGTTAGGTGCCTAATGAGTACTTACAAACGTATTATTGTTGGTTTAACAAAGGTATTGAAAAGATTTTTACAAAGAACCACCATCATTCACTAGCCGTGTGCTGACGAATTTTCTAACAATTTTACAGAAAAACAGAAAGGTTAGGACAGGCAAGCAAGACAGGATAAAAGATTGTAGAATTATTCATTAGATGTTATATGATGGCTCAGATATTTTATATTAAAATATTATAAAGAATCATGTTTTCTAATGAAAGGTATTTGAAATATCAAACAAGTAATTGAACCCGAGTTTTCAATTATCATAATATTATATTTAAGAACTTCCGCTGAAAAGAACTTATTTTCTCAAACATGCTTTGTAAAGATTAAATGGATATTTTAATCCAATATTTTATAAATGAATATTTTAATAAAAGACTTCCGCGACTCTGATATATTTACAAACATGTACCAACTATTGGTCCGAGGTAACAAAACAAGAAGCAGAAATCAAAAAACAGGAATCAGTATCAGAAACTGATTATAAACATAAATCAAAAAACAGGATGATCTAGTTATTTATACAAAGGTTATTCTCGTACTATATGTCCGAGGTAACAAAACAAGAAGCAGAAATCAAAAAACAGGAATCAGTATCAGAAACTCATTATAAACAGAAAAGGTGAATACGCCCTAAAGTTTTACAAACTCTTTTAGAGTCAGAATGTTTACATAGGATTTACGAATTCTTAAAACCTTGTGTTACAATAATAAGAAACGGAAACTCTGATTAAGTGTATACATGTGTCTGGATCAATTCATACATGGTGAATCAGAGTTCCCCGAGGCCATGCTGTTGGTGCATGATGCCAGTAGTTCATTTATCTTGTGTTTATTTGTGTCTGTAATCGTTAAATTGTTCTTATTGTGTTGAACTTGTTTAGTTTGCCTTTGTGTTTAGCGAACTTGGGGTAGCGAAGTTAGGACAACTTCGCCTAGCATGTTAGGCGAAGTTGTCGTGTTATATGTATCCTAACTTCGGCTCACTTGTGGACAACTTGATGGCTGTGTTTTGGTGACACTCTGGTGTTACGTGTTTGGTCTTTGGTTACTGTCTTTGCAATATAACAAGTATTCCTTTATATACGTGTGTTTTACGTGTTCATCGTGTTAGCACTCATATCGTATACGTAGGGGATTCCTCACCATCGTGTTACGAGATACTCCCGTGTAGATCCGACTGGGAACCTACAATTGGTATCAGAGCGTTTTGCTCGTGACTGTGTGGTTCGGAATTATCACACGAGTGTTAAAATTGTTCCGTTATACCATTCACGGAACCGTTTTACGTTGGAACACTGCTCCTTTGTTAATTTCTCTACAATACTCATCAATCGTTTCCTCCTGCTACTCCCACAACCCTCCAGCTCAACATAATTAGACTAAAAAAGCTAAGCCGTTCAACAGGTGAAGTTGCCGTCACCAAGTTTAGGGTTTCAGCGAATATATAGGGTTTCAACGATGTTAAGGTTGACGAAGATATAATTGTTAGTGAAGTTGAGATCAAGCAAATTTGAGATCAAGCGAAGTTCTGATAAGTTCGCTGTTCACTGTTCACAGAATATTGTATTTGGATTCTTGGTCTAGTTTCGTTCAAGAATGACTTCGTTAATCATCACAGAACTGGTAAAGATGGAAGTTGAAGCTGGTTCAGCAACTAAAGCTCCAAAACTTCTGAAAGGAACTGAGTTCGTTGCATGGAAAGATTGGTTTGAACAATATGTGAAATATCAAGATGCAAAAATGTGGGTCTGCATTCAAGATGGGTACATCCCTCCAACATCTATGTTTGAAGGTCGAGAGCAGCTTAAGAAGTACAATAAGATGGAGGATGATGAAAAGAAAATGTATGAGGCTGAAAGTAAAGCACTAGCTGCAATCACCATGGCGCTACTTCAAAAGATTCTACATACTTTCAGAAAGTACAAGTCTGCCAGAGAACTATGGGAAGCCTTAGAGAATCGCTATGATGGTAATGCCGGGATTCGTAACTCAAAGTCGAAATTGTTGAAAACTCAATTCTCGGTGTTTAAAGGATTTTAGAATGAGTCACTTGATGACATCATCACAAGATACTATCACTTGATGACAGAACTGAATAACTACTCCTTGAAGTACACAGAGCCTAAAATTGTCGAAAAGCTTCTAGATGCTCTCCCACCAAAATGGGATATATACACAGTTTTAATGAGAGAAGATAAAGAGTTTGAAACTTTTGATTTGGAAACGGTGGTCAATAAGTTACGTAATTATGAACAAAATATGATAAGGAAAGAGACCCCTACTGATCAGGTTTAGGATCCGGGAATGTATGGTGCAAAAGGGTCTCCAAACTCAAGCTCTAAATCAGAATCAACTGCGTATTACTTAGGAGGTGAACCAAACTCTACTCAAGATGGTCATATGGTGATGAACATGGATGGTGACATATGCTTTGTAGCGGGTGGAAGTAGCTCGTCAAAACATCAATCCTCAGCTGGTAACTCCTCAGCCAGTGTCTCTAACAAGAATTACTCACAGATGCCTATGAGTGTGAAATCAACTGAACAACAATTTACTCTTTATGCCTCTTTCGTCGCCTCATATGAGAACTACATCAAGGGAAATATAGTCGACCCTGAAACCTTGGATGAGGATTATGATCCGATAGATGCTGATGACATGGAAGAAATGGATCTGCAGTGGCAAATGGCAATGATTGTGAGAAGGGTGAAAAGGTTTATGAAGAAAACTGGTAGAAAGTTCGTTGGAGAGAGACTGTGGTTCAAAAATTCAAAGATTCGCTGCCACAAGTGCCAACAAAATGGCCACTTTGCTAGAGAATGTACAAATGAGAGTGTGGAACGAAGTCAGAACAGGCCTACTCAACAGAATGGAAGTGGTAATGAAATTAAGGCTATGGTGTCTCAATAGAATGGTGGATATAATTATAATATACAAGTTGAGGAGGTAATTGAACAAGCAAATTTGGTGAACATCGAGACTCAAAGATGTGACAAAGAGTCAGTGGAAAATCTAGAATACATGGAAGAAGTGAACGATCAGCTCTCTGAGGTATGTTCGGAATCTCAGTGTGAATAATGTGAGAAATTGTCTGAACAGTTAAATGCTTTAACTGATCAGTATGTTAACATGGAAACGTTAAAAGAGGAACATCACTATTCTAAAAATAAAGAAAGTAGTTTCTTGGTAAAAATAATAGCTAGTGAAAAAGATATAAGAAGCCTTAAGGCCACACTTGCTGAGAAAATTCAAGTCATCGATTTGAGCTATGAAGTCGTGGAAGAAAAGACTAAAATTATAGCTGAAAAGGATAAACAGATAGTTGATTACAAAGTAAAAGTGGTGGAACTAAGTAGGAAGCTTGAATTATTTAGGAATTCCTCCATGATACTTGATCATGCCCTAAGTGTTCAACGGTCCCCTATAAACAAAGGGGGAATCGGATACAATGAGGTTCCACCACCTTTTAATAATAATTATACTTATAATCCTTGTAATCAGCCATCTGAAAGTGTTGAAACTGATCAGACTAGAACCGGTAATGTGAACTTCAACACGGTACCCGTTAAGTCGATAAAAGCAATACTAACGTTAATACTAATGTTAGTAACGAAACTGGTCAGACAAGTTATCCTGTCACAAGTCAAGGTTCAAATTCCGTCAACTCTGTCAACAGAGATGATGAAGTTTTGTTACTCAACGGGGGGAGAGTTATGTTTTTGATGAAAAGAAATCTTCTTTAAACCCTTTCGTTACCCCCTATGTTAGACAACCTGTCAGTAACACAGCCTCATCTTCTGCTACAACTTCTAAAATGAATGTTCAGACGGACACTAGTTGTCCCAACAGGAGGTGTTTTAGGTGTAACAAGATAGGAAACCTTGTCAATGACTGTCCTATAAAAAGGAGAAATTCTAGAAATATGAGGCCAACTAAAACTGAGAATAAAACGCACTTTAAAACTAATGCTGGTAATAATAATAATGCCTCCGACTTTAATCGTTGGAAAAATTCAAGTTTTCAAAGAAACCAACCTCAATTTTACAAAAGAAACCACAGATCAGGTAATTTTGAATACAAGAATGCTAGAAACTCAAGAATGTTTAATTGGCCTCATAACAAATTTTCTAGATATCCTCCATTCAGCTCAAATAGATACTTCCCTCAACGGAACTTTGGGCAGCTGAGGAGTTGGATACTGTTTAACAGGTTTGATCAGCCCAAGACCAGCAGGTCTTGGGTCCCTCCTTTTTAATTCGTTTCTTTAATTGTGCAGGAATAGTCGAAAAGGGCTGTGAACAATATGTGGGTTGTCGACAGTGGCTGTTCCCGGCACATGACTGGTAACAAGAGATTGTTACATGATAGGAAAGCTGTTCAAGGAGGAAGGGTTAGTTTTGCAGGAGAAAGTGGAGGAAAAATTACTGGAATCGGTACGGTTACAAATGGAAGAATAAAGTTGGAGAAGGTAAATTTCGTGGAAGAGTTGAAACACAATCTCCTGAGTGTCTCTCAAATATGTGACAAAGAGTACACTGTACACTTTACGAAAGATGATGCACTCGTGCTCTATCCTGGCTTTAAGATTCCTGAAACCTGGATTGTGATGAAAGCTCTAAGAGAGAAGAAGACATATGTGATGGACATGCAGTCAACAGAGATGGCAACGGAAGAATCATGTCTACCGTCAAAAGCGTCGGAGTCTGAGTCGGAACTGTGGCACCGAAGAATGGGTCATATCCATCTTCGAAAGATGAATTATATTGTGAAGAATGGACTGGTCCTGGGTGTTCCTTTAAAAGGTTTCAACTTTGAAGATCAATGCGTGTCATGCAAGAAAGGAAAGCAGCACAAGAAACCACATCACTCCAAAAGGGTTAACTCAATTGTCACTATTCTGGATTTTCTTCACATGGATCTGTTTGGTCCCGTAAATGTCAAAAGTTTAGGTGGAACGTCATATTGCTGGGTTGTGACTGATGATTACTCGCGTTACTCATAGGTCTATTTTCTGAAGACAAAAGATGAGACAGTTCAGTTGGTGATCAACTTGATTACCAAAGTAGAAAATATTGTTGGGGGAAAGTTCAAGTTCATCAGGAGTGACAACGGCACAGAATTCAAGAATTATCAAGTGGAGATGTTTTGTTAGCAGAAAGGGATTGAACATCAGTTTAGCGCACCATATACTCCGCAACAGAATGGGGTAGCTAAGAGGAAGAACAGAACTCTAATTGAAGGCGCCAGGACTATGCTGGCAGACGCGAAACTTCCCGTGGTGTTCTGGGCTGAGGCTGTTTCCAGAGCCTGCTATATCCTTAATCGTGTTTTAACTGTTAAAAGATTGAATAAAACTTGTTATGAAATTATGGATGGTAGAAAGCCTAACCTGAAAGGTCTTGAACCTTTTGGGTCCCCATGTTCAATTTTAATGACTAACTCAAAGTTCGGTGATGTCACACCACACCCAGGATGGGGCACTTGTAGTAACCAGTCGGCACATACTTATAGCGGAAACGTAATCTTATATAAAAACTATTAAAATATTTGTTACATGTCTAAATATTACACATACTACAAAACGTAACGGTAATTAAATAAAACTTCTAAACTTTTCCAACACTTAGCAGCTAACTCCATGCCTTTATTTATCAACCTGCAAAACATGCTCGGGTAAAAATACGTCAGCACACAGCTGGTGAGTCACATAAACCGACATATTTAATAAACTGACACTAAAACAATTTTATTGATCAAGTATGAGCTCATTGCATGTCATGCCATAATTATAACCCTCCCGCTTCACGTTAAAGTCGGGTCAGCATCATATATTCGCGCATACTGACTTTACGCACGTCTGCTGCTGTAAAAAGTGCATGTCCCCTCGGGAAAATATAATGATCATTATAATATATATAACACCTTGGGTGCCACACCATATGTGTCATGAAAATACAAGATCAATCACAGACCAAACAGTTTTATGAGCATGTATCAGAGTTTTGAAAATAGTTTAAGTAACTCAGCTGAATAAGCTTTCTTCAACTACTCTGGCTTAACCCACTTTAACTGAAATCTATAATTTAATAAACTAGGTTACTTAGATATATATATATATATATATATATATGTATATATATATATATATATTTATATATCTAGAAGTATTGTTCTAACACTCATAGACCCTTTGCACAACAACTGCCATTAACGTGCACAACCCAATCAAGTCCAGACATATTATGGTTCAACGACCATACCCTTTATTATATAATTCATCTTAAACATCCATGATCAAAGTGATCAGATGATACCATAATCTAGTTGTGCACGCACTAGACATGTTGCTACCTTAAGTTTCAGGATAACTTATTACTAAAATATTGAAAGGTTATAATTTCTTTACATCACCTAACCTAGATCACTAAATTACCTCTAATAAAATGATATTTAAACATTTATTATATACATAGAATTACTTTACTAATTAGTGAAAATAATAAAATGAAAAAGGAATACCTCAGTGATCTCGATAGAAGACGAGAGAATGTTAGAATGTAAAGATACAAAGATATATGGTTTGTTATTTATAGGTCAAATGTGACCAACTTGTTTGTGTGTTTATTACATAAAGTCATTATTTAAATAAAAATAAAAATATCTTAAGAATGAAGTATGTTTATCCACATGTATACGTGGTCTTCATGTCCTCCATCTTTTTAATATATTGTTATTGTTGTTATATTATTATTATTATTATTATTATTATTATTATTTTCCATAACATACTGCACCCTTTTCGTGTTTGATTTTGTGAGTCTTATATACATTATTATACTATTATTATTATTATAATTAATTTAGCTCAAATTTCATATATCTTTTATAACTTTTAAAATATAACTTTTTATAAAAGTACAAATATATCGTTGAAACGTACTAATTTTTCTCTACGTTTCGACCTAAGTTTCATTAAAAACGGAACATGGTCAAATATAATATATTTTATTATTATTATTATATTACGGCATTTCCTAATACTAGTCTTTTATCACAATATCCCATACCTTAGATAATATTTTATATCTTAAAGGTTCGTTCAACTTGTTAAGCACATGTTTTAATTATATTGAGTATGAACTAAGATATTTTATTTATATTCAAAACCAGGATGTTACAAATATCCCCTACCAATTAAGGGTTTCGTCCTCGAAACCATTTATCTAGAGAACAAGTGAGGATAATTCTCTCGCATTTCTTTTTCAGATTCCCAAGTTGCCTCGGATCCTTTTCTATGTTTCCATTATACTTTAACTTGGGCTATTTCTTTGTTTTTGAGCTTCTTTACTTTTTGATATAGGATTGCCACTGGCTCTTCTATGTAGTTGAGTTTGTTGTCCACTACTATGTCATTTAGTGGTACATGGTTACTTTCATCGCTCAAACACTTTCTCAAATGTGACACGTGAAAAGTATTATGGATACTCTGCAATTCTTGTGGTAGGTCTAAACGATAAGCAACCTTTCCTACGCGTTCGATGATTTTGAAAGGTCCAATATAACGAGGGCTTAGCTTCCCACGCTTTCGAAATCGGATAATTCCTTTCCAAGGAGAAACTTTTAACATGACTAAATCTCCGACTTCAAATTCAATTGGGCGCCTTCGCTTATTAGAATATGATTTTTGTCGATCCTGTGAAGCTTTTAATCGAGCTCTAATTTGATCAAGTTTCTCGGAAGTAAGTGTTACCACTTCAATACTTCCTAGGTCCTTTTAACCAATCTCTCCCCAACATATGGGGGTTCTGCATCTCCTTCCATATAACATTTCATACGGAGGCATACCAATGCTAGAGTGATAACTATTGTTGTAAGAAAACTCTACTAATTGTAGATATATATCCCAACTACCTCCGAAATCCAAGACACATACATGTAGCATGTCTTCTAAGGTCTGGATAGTTCTTTCACTTTGACCATCTGTTTGAGGGTGGTATGCAGTTCTAAGCAATAAACGAGTGCCCATTTCTTCATGAAACATCTTCCAAAATCGTGAAGTAAATCGGGTGTCTCTATCTGATACAATACTTACATGTGTCCCGTGACGGGAAACTATTTCTTTAATGAATATTTCGGCTAGCCGATCTGAAGTGTAACTTTCTCCTATTGGCAGGAAGTGGGCGCTCTTTGTTAACCGGTCTACTATGACCCAGATGCTATCAAAACTTTTAAGTGTACGAGGTAACTTAGTAATGAAATCCATTGTCAAATGTTCCCACTTCCAAGTAGGAATTTCAAGAGGTTGTAACTTGCCATATGGTTTCTGATGTTCGGCCTTAACTTGTAGACAAGTTAAACACTTTTCTATATACTTTACGATGTCGTGTTTCATACCGGGCCACCAATAATCTCTCTTTAAATCGTAGTACATTTTTGTTTCTCCGGGGTGAATGGAATATCAAGATTTGTGAGCCTCATCAAGTATTCTTTTCCTTACTTCTCCAATTTTTGGAATCCATATTCGATTATACCTTAACTTGATGCCAATTTCATTTTCAATTAAATCCTTAACTTGTCCAAAAATCCTTTCTTTCTTTACATTTTCTTCCTTTAATGCCTCAGTTTGAGTTGCCTTTATTTGCGTCATTAGCTCAGAGCTCAGGATTAACTTATACAATCTGACATTAAGAGTTGGATATTTTTCTTTTCGGCTAAGAGCATCAGCAACTACATTTGCCTTTCCTGGATGATATAGGATTTCATAATCATAATCCTTTATTAACTCCAACCATCTGCGTTGCCTCATATTCAAATCCTTTTGTTCGAAGAAATACTTTAAACTTTTGTGATCTGAGTAGATGGTGCACTTAGTTCCATATAAGTAATGTCTCCATATCTTCAAAGCAAAGACCACTGCTGCTAGCTCCAGATCATGAGTCGGGTAGTTAGCTTCGCTCGGTTTTAATTGTCTTGAGGCATAAGCTATGACCTTACCTCGCTGCATAAGTACACAACCTAATCCTTGATGAGAAGCATCTGAATATATTACCAGATCTTCAATACCTTCTGGTAGGGTCAGTACGGGAGCTTGGGTTAGGCGTTTCTTCAATTTCTGGAAAGCTTTTTCCTGACTATCATCCCATACAAACTTAATATCCTTTCTAGTTAATTTTGTAAGGGGTGTTGCTATCTTAGCAAAATCTTGGATGAATCGTCGGTAATACCTAGCCAGTCCTAAGAAACTTCTTACTTTAGTAGGTGTCTTGGGTTGTTCCCATTTGGTTATAGCTTCTATCTTTGTCGGATCTACTTGTATCCCTTGATCATTTATTACATACCCTAAGAACTGCACCTCTTGTAACCAAAATTCACATTTTGAAAATTTGGCATACAACTTATTCTTCCTTAAGGTTTCCAGGACTTCACGTAAGTGATGTGCATGCTCATATTGAGTTTTGGAGTAAACCAGAATATCATCGATGAAAACGATAACATATTTATCTAACATTGGTTTACATACCCGATTCATCATGTCCATAAACGCAGCTGGTGCATTTGTTAACCCATAGGACATGACTTAAAACTCATAATGTCCATACCTAGTATGGAATGCCGTCTTTGGAATATCTTCATTCTTAATCTTCAATTGATAGTATCCTGATCTTAGATCAATTTAAGAGAACCAACATGCTCCTTGTAACTGATCAAATAAATCATCGATTCTAGGTAAAGGATACTTGTTCTTGATAGTTAACTTATTGAATTCACGATAATCTATACACATTCTAAGACAACCGTCTTTCTTCTTTACAAACAATACCGGCGCGCCCCATGGTGAGATACTTGGTCGAATAAATCCTTTATCAAGTAATTCTTGTATTTGAATCATTAGTTTTTTCGTTTCTGAAGGTGCTAGCCGGTAAGGGGCTTTAGCTACAGGTTTTGCTCTTGGTACTAGTTCTATTTTAAATTCCACTTCTCGATCTGGTTGAATTCTTGGTAATTCATCTAGAAATACATCGGGAAACTCACATACTACAGAAACTTCTTCCACTTTCTTGGTTTCCTTCTGAGTATCGATTGCATATGCTAGTTAAGCAAAACATCCATGTTGAATCATCTTAGTAGCTTTTATTACTGAAATGATCTTAATTGGTCGTTTCTCCTGATCTCCATAAATGGTAACAATACTCCCATCTGGTGCTTGAAGTTTGATGGATTTGGTGTCAAAGTTAATTTGAGCTTTATTAGTGGCTAACCAGTCCATTCCTATTACTAGGTCAAATTCACCTAATTTCGTAACCATGGTTCTTATAGGAAAGGTTTGTCCTTCTAGGTTAAGGAAACAATCATCTATAGCCTCTATAATTTCTATTTGTTTTCCATCGGCTACTTCCAATGTAAAGGATTGCGTAGTGCGTGACAAAACTTATATGAAATGAAACTCTTATTTGCACCAGAATCAAATAGCATGGTTGCTGGTAACTTATTAAGGAGAAACATACCAGTAATCATGTCGTTTGCTTGCTTAGCTTCTTCTACAGTCATATGGAACGCTCTTCCCTTAGGCTTATTCTCCGTTGGTTTATTCTTTAGCTTGGGACATGTATTTCGTAGGTGGTCAATTGACCCACATTCATAGCAAGCTCTTGGTGGTTCACGACATTCTGAGATGACATGTCCAGGCTTACGACAACGATAACAGACATTTCCTAAAGCACATACTCCAAAATGTCGTCTTCCACATTTTAAACATTGATTAGGCTCTCGTTTAAAGTTTGCCTTATGAGGATTTAATCTTTGTGTCTTGTTGTGGTTTTCCGGCTTCTTATACTCTTCCCGTTTTCTCTTATTGTTCTCTACCTTTTCCCTGTCCAGCTCTGCCGCTATACTATAGCCAACTTCAATTGCCTCATAACATGTCTGAGGGTTGGTAGACTTGATAAAAGTACGGTATTCCACCGGCAATCCCCAAATAAATCAATGGATTCTATTATCTTCAGGTGTTACCAAGTGAGGCACTAAGCGAGCCATTTCATTAAATTTCGTGACATATTCCTGATATGACATGTTACCCAGTTCCAATCTCAAAAACTCTGCTTCAATCCTTTTCTTTTCACTTATTGGGCAAAACTGTCGAGTAAACATTTCCAAGAACCTTTCCCAAGGAATTTGATTTGCGGCTTCCCTTCCCCGGGCCTGAATGATTGATTCCCACCAATGCAGCGCTTCCTTCTTGAAAGTATGTGTAGCATTGATGCCTCCATTTGACTAACCCATTCACATTCACATATTGAAAGTTTCACTTTTTCTTGGGGATCACATTCACATATTGTCAACAATGCCTCCATTTGACTAACCCATTCATGGGCATTGATGGCATCTTGTGTTCCTGTAAACTCGGGTGGTTGGGAAGACTTGAAGATTTTATAGCTACTTTCTTTCTTTTTAGTCCCATTTCCATGAGTTTCATTGGTGGCTTCCTGGTTGGCAAGTATTTGTGCAACTTGTTCGGCTACCATCCGATCTAGTTCAACTCTTGTTATGCGAATTTCTTCTCCATCATTTCCAGGATTTTCCCAATTATTAGTTTCATTATGAATTCCTCCCTCCATCTACATATTTAAGATTTCTTGTCTTAAGTTTATATTTATAAACAATTAATATTTAAAATTTTTATTTATCATACATAACGTATATTACAAACCTTATAACTACTGGCTGGTATACGCTTATCCTATTATGCATATTATATACTACGACACTCTAGCTTTCTTTCTTAAAATAACTACATCCTTCGTCTTACAAGACTAATAGGTTAAAGCCTAAGTACCCCAAAGAATACCTAGTTCGCTAAAACCTTGAGCTCTGATACCAACTTGTCACACCCCACCCAGGATGGGGCACTTACACTGACCAGTCGGCACATACTTACAGCGGAAACGTAATCTTATATAAAAACTACTAAAATATTTGTTACATGTCTAAGTATTACACATAATACAAAACGTAACGGTAATAAAATAAAACTTCAAACTTTTCCAACACTTAGCAGCTAACTCCATGCCTTTATTTATCAACCTGAAAAACATGCTCGGGTAAAAATACGTCAGCACACAGCTGGTGAGTCACATAAACCGACATATTTAATAAAATGATACTAAAACAATTTTATTGATCAAGTATGAGCTCATTGCATGTCATTCCATAATTATAACCCGCCCGCTTCACGTTAAATCCGGGTCAGCATCATATTCGCAAATACAGACTTTACGCACGTCTGCTGCCGTAAAAAGTGCATGTCCCCTCTGGAAAATATAATGATCATTATAATATATATAACACCTTGGGTGCCACACCATATGTGTCATGCAAATACAAGATCAATCACAGACAAAATAGTTTTATGAGCATGTATCAGAGTTTTGAAAATAGTTTAAGTAACTCACCTGAACAAGCTTTCTTCAACTACTCTGGCTTATCCCACTTTAACTGAAATCTATAATTAATAAACCAGGTTACTTAGATATATATATATATATATATATATATATATATTATATATCTAGAAGTAATGTTCTAACACTCATAGACCCTTTGCACAACAACTGCCATTAATGTGCACAACCCAATAAAGTCCAGACATATTATGGTTCAACGACCATACCCATTATTATATAATTCATCTTAAACATCCATGATCAAAGTGATCAGATGATACCATAATCTAGTTGTGCACGCACTAGACATGTTATGCCAAGGTCATATGCCCTACCCTAGTGGGTTGCTACCCTTAAGTTTCAGGATAACTTATTACTAAAATATTGAAAGGTTATGATGTACATATTAATATACATCTTTTGGGCATCAAATAATCTCTAAAACTGCAATTTCCATCCAATAACATAGCATAAAAGACTACTTATCATAATAAAACATAATTTCAGGTGAAACCAAGCCTCAAACGAAGAAACAAGCAAAAAGACGAAGAAAAACAGAAGAAAACACAAGAAAACAAAGGAACACGCCCCCATGCCTCAAGAAACACGCCCTCATGCTTCTAAAACAAGAAAAGACAAAATCAGGAAGTAAAAGCACGGGGCCGTTCTCATCATAAAAGGGGCCATGGACGGGAACACAGAAAAGACAAAGAAGAATTGAGCACATGTCACTAAAAATCATGGGGGCGTGCCTTCCAACCACGGGGCCGTTGCCGTCTCACACAAAAGACAAAACAAATCTGGCACATGTCATAAAAATGCGCGGGGCCCTGCTCATCAAGCACGGGGCCGTGCTTCACACTCCAGATTGCCTATAAATAGTGGCTCTTGTGCCATTTGAAGAATGTGCCTTGAAAAGAATTCTATTCGGTTTTCACTTATATAAACACACACTAACACTCACTTTGAAGATCTAGTGAAGAGTTTGAAGGTTTGGAGGTCATCACCACTAATCATCATCGTCAACCATCATTACCATCATTAAAAAGAAGGATTCATCTACATTTGGTTAGATTGTTCCAAGTTTAATCATGTAATTGCTATTATCAATCATCTTAATGTTTAAAACTATGCTCATTATGAGCTAAACTCCTTTTACCATCTAAAATCTATGAAGAAGCTTTGTTTTACTTGATAATTATATAAAATATGTGGTGTAGTCTAGTAAAGTACATGGTTATATTACAATTATCTTTTGATGAGAAATGTTTCACCATCTTAAATCACTAATTCAAAGTTGGTGGTTGTCAATTCCATTGGCAATCATTTATGATTGATTCATATCCTTGAAAGATAGAAATACTTTGATACATTATCGAAACATGGATTCTTATATTGTACTTAGAAATGATGAGATATAAGTTATGATGTATTTTTCTAAACCTTGGTAATCCGAAAATGGCTTTGCTTAGGATATCAAATTAGTTAAAGAAATCATATGTTAATGGAATGTGTAATTATAACCTACATAAATCAACCAAGGGGAGGTTGGGTGACTAAACTGCAACCACCCGAAGATGTTAGAATTGGTATTTGAGAAATCGAAGTCAATCCTAATCTTTCTACTTTACGAAACTACTTGCCAACTTAAATTGACATCATTGAGATGGCATGATATTAGGAAAGGGTGGACTTTAAAATGCGCACGCTATCTCCTTAGTGCCAACGATGCTCACTTAAGGTTTAAGGAGCTATCTTTCATATATTATTATGGCAAGTTTACCACATGTTCAAATATTATTTATCAATGCTAAAATGAAGTGGATTATTGATCTTAGATGGTAACCTTCGCATAATTGAACAAATCGTTTAGAATCTCCTTTCTTGGTCACCTATATATTATATATATAAGTATTTATATTTTATAAGAAGTTTGAAGAAAATTAACCCCAAAATGATTAAAACATCCGATTTAAGTAAAACCACGATTCATTATTAGAAACATTTGTGTCCACGGATCGATACTTGGTTCTTACCAATACTATTCTACATATACGATAGGTACACTTGCCTATTTTGTGTGTATTTAGTCTTTGTAGAAATCACTATTATAAATTTAAAACCCGATCTTGTGCAAAAGCTAAATATAAAATCTTTCATATTTTATACAATACCACTAGCACGCACACATCAAAGTTTTTGGCGCCGTTGCTGGGGACACGGTACGTTTCTAAGAACAATCCAAGTTTTAATTTAATCATTGTCAATAATCATACAAATTTTTAACTTCTATTTTATTTTATTTTTAAATATATATATATATATATATATATATATATATATATATATATATATATATATAAATATATAATTTTACGGCTAGCCTACTTTTTACCTTTATTTACCTTACCTTGCTTTAGCTTAATTAATTTAGACCTTAGTTAAAATAACTTAGCTTAACTCATAGTTTAATTTAGACAAACTTTAGCTAACTTTTACTTTAGTGATTAATTTTGATTTAGTCCCATGTATGTCCTCTACTTTTGGGCCCGAGCTTGTTTCTCCAATTTCTGAACCGGAACGACTTTTTCATCGACGAACTCGTAAACGGACAGCAGAAACCGTCGAAGAAATCAAAGACGAATCAGTAGACGCCATCACATCAGGAGAAAATTAAACCAAAGAAATGATGGCGGGCCAGAACAATGAGCCGAACATGAGCTAGTATGCCAAGCCATCTCTCGAAGGCTACGGCAATGGAGTGGCTCCACCTGAAATCACCGAAAATTTCAAAATCAAATCTAGAACCATTCATATGGTAGAAAATTCAGTTCAATTTCATGGTCTCCTCGACGAAGACCCTCTTTCTCACGTATCTAGATTTCTACGAATCTGCGGAACCTTTAAAATTCAAAAGTGTTCAGATGATCAAATCAAACTTAAACTCTTTCCTTTCTCTCTAAGGGGCCAAGCCTTAGAATGGATATAATCTATTTCCTCTGGTTCCATCACCACTTGGGACCAAATGGTTGAACAATTTCTCCTCAAATACTTTCCGCCTGACAAAACTACCAAATACCGAGCCAGCATTACCGGATTTCGGACCGATGATGATGAATCGCTACACGCGGCATGGGAAGATACAAAAGTCTTCTGAGAAGGTGCCCACATCATGGACTGAGCGTGTGGTTACAAGTCCAAACTTTCTTTGACGCACAATCCAGTCAAAACAAACAGGCCATCGACCAGATCGCTGGTGGAGACCTGGGATCCAAATCACCTAACGAAGCATTTGAAGTCCTGGAGAAAGCCGCAAAGAAGAGTTTCGCTTACAACCTACCAAGATCTACACCTACCCATAAAGAAATACACCACGTTGATTCCAACACTCTTGTCACAGCACAACTTGAAGCTCTTTCTAAAAAATTCGAACAACTTCAAGCCAAACTTTAAAAAACCAGACTCACCTATGACACTTGTGGAGGAAGTCATAAGATGAGTGACTGTAAACAAGTCATTATGTCCATGGAAGAAGTCGATTTCATCGCACGACAGAACAACGCTTTCAGCAATAACTACAATCCATGATGGAGAAACCACTCGAATTTCAGCTGGAAAGAAGGAGGTAACCCTCAACCTTTATCCGGATTCGAAAAAAGACCTATGAATCAACCCTTCCAGCCTAAACCTCAATTTCAAGATCAAAGTTCTAGTAGCCATCAAAACCCAAGCTACTTGAAGATCGAAGAAATGCTAATTCAATTGATGAACAAAACAAATGAAGCAGAAAAGAAAGTCGACCCAAGAGCTGTTGATATTAGCGGAGTATTATTAAAACATGAAGCCGATCTAAAAAGTCAACAAGCATCGCTTCAGAATCTAGAAACCCAAATTGGACAAATTTCCTGACAATTATCCGAAAGACCACCTGGCACTCTTCCAAGCAATACAATCACCAACCCAAATGCGACAGCTAACGCCGTCACACTCAGGAGTGGTACACCCACTTTTGTTCCATCAACTTTGAAGAAAAAGTCTCCTGATGAAACACAGGAAAGACTAAATCCAACAAGCACAGTACAGCCTAAAGAACCAGTCCGAACCTATGTTCCGCCTATTCCATACCCTGGAAGACTGAAGCAGGAGCGACTGGAAGCCCAGTACGGGAAGTTTCTAGAACTCTTTAAGTAACTCCATATCAACATCCCTTTTGTCGAAGCTATCGCTCAAATGCCAAAATACGCCAAGTTTCTCAAAGAAGTGCTAACAAACAAAAGGAAGCTGGAGGAACTCTCGCATGTCACCCAAAGTGAAGAATGTTCAGCTGTCCTCCAAAGCAAGCTACCGACAAAGATGACCGATCCAGGGAGCTTTACTATCCCTTGTCTCATAGGAAATTTATCTGTTAGCAATGCCCTGGCTGACCTAGAAGCTAGTATTAATTTAATGCCTTATGCGGTTTTTGCAAAACTAGGGATAGGAGAACCAAAGCCCACCTGCATGAGCATTCAGTTAGCTGACCGATCCGTTAAATACCATCGGGGCATTGTTTAAAACATGCTTGTCAAAATCGACAAGTTAGTTTTTCCAGTAGATTTTGTGATTCTAGACATGGAGGAAGACAAAAGTGTACCTCTAATTTTAGGAAGACCCTTTTTAGCCACCACAAAGGGTCAATGACGAGGCAATCACTTTTGACATAGGAAAATCTATGCAATATCCGCAACAACACGATGACACCTTATACTGTGTTGACATCATAGACTCCATCGTAAGTTGCTATATGAGAGATTCCTCCATAATACTCCCCTAGAAACACAAGTCTTAGACAAAACACTAAACAAACCAATTTTAGAAAATGAAAATTTCAATAACAACTACCTCGAAGAATCAGAAACGATATACGAAATCATTGAAAACAATGAAAAATCAAAACCATCAATTGAAGAACCACCAGCCTTAGAGTTAAAAGAACTACCAAAACATCTCGAATACGCCTTTCTAGAGAAGGATTCTCAACTCCCAGTAATTATTTCATCTCACCTTTCTAAAGAAGAGAAAGATGAACTTCTTAAGGTTCTCATAAATAATAAGAAGGCTATCGCATGGAAGATCATAGATATCAAGGGCATCAGTCCTTCGTTTTGTACCCATAAAATCCTCATGGAGGAAGAATACAAACCCGTGATCCAACATCAAAGACGTCTCAACCCTAACATGCAAGATGTGGTGAAGAAGGAAGTAATCAAACTGCTTGACGCCGGATTAATCTACCCAATCTCAGATTCACCTTGGGTAAGTCCCGTTCTGGTAGTACCCAAGAAAGGAGGAATGACAGTCGTAATGAACGAGAAGGACGAACTAATACCAATGAGGACCATCACAGGCTGGGGAGTTTGCATCGATTACCGGAAGCTTAATGATGCCACAAGAAAAGATCATTTTCCACTTCCTTTCATAGATCAAATGCTAGAACGATTATCTGGAAAGATGTTCTACTGTTTTCTTGATGGATTTTCCGGATACTTTCAGATCCCCATTGCTCCTGAACATCAGGAGAAAACCACTTTTACATGTCCATACAGAACCTTCGCTTACCGAAGAATGCCTTGGATTATGTAATGCTCCAGCCACCTTCCAACGCTGCATGGTGGCCATCTTTCATGAAATGATCGAAAACTCTATGGAAGTTTTCATGGACGACTTCTCAGTCTTTGGAGATTCCTTCAATCATTGTCTGAAAAACCTAGAAAAAATGCTAGCTAGGTGTGAAGAAGTAAATCTAGTGCTCAACTGGGAAGAATGCCACTTTATGGTAAAGGAAGGCATTGTTCTAGGTCACAAGATTTCTCAAAACGGACTAGAAGTTGATAGGGCCAAAATAGAAACCATATCCAAACTCCACACCCAACTTCAGTCAAAGCCATTAGAAGTTTTCTAGGTCACGCCGGTTTCTACCGCCGCTTCATAAAAGACTTCTCAAAAATCTCAAGACCTATGACCTAACTTCTAGAGAAAGACACACCGTTCGTCTTCTCTGAGGAATGTGTTGAGTCATTCAATACACTGAAAGACAAACTTGTCAACGCACCAATCATGACTACACCCGATTGGAACCTTCCATTCGTGATCATGTGCTATGCAAGTGACTTTGCAGTTGGAGCCGTACAGGACAACGCAAGGAAAAGCACTTTCACCCAATTTACTATGCTAGTAAGACTCTTAATGATGCACAAGAGAACTACACCACAACAGAAAAAGAGTTACTAGCAGTAGTCTTTGCCTTTGAAAAATTTAGATCATACCTCGTTCTTTCCAAAACCATAGTTTACACCAATCATGCCGCAATACGATACCTATTCAATAAACAAGATGCCAAACCTAGACTCATCCGATGGATCCTACTACTCCAAGAATTAGACATCGAAGTTAAAGACAAGAAGGGAGCAGAAATGTAGCCGCAGACCATCTTTCACGATTAGAATGTCCAACTTCCGAAGAGCTTCAAGAAGAAATTATCAACGATAATTTCCCACATGAGGTTCTCATGCACATTCAAGGAGTGATAGAAGAAATGGACGAAAGTCCCTGGTATGCCGACTTCGCCAATAACTTAGCTTTTAGGATCCTCAGAAAAGGACTTACTCATCAACAGCGGAAGAAATTCTTTTCCGATCTTAAGTTTTACTTCTGGGAAGATCCATTCGTGTTTAGGATAGGTTCGGATCAAATCATTCGTAGGTGCGTAACAGGAAAAGAGGCCTTAGATATTCTCAAACACTTTCATGAAGGACCAACAAGCGGACACCACGGTACCGCCACCACAGTCAGGAAAGTGTTTGATGCAGGATTTTTCTGGCCCACTATATACAAAGATACATATACTTTGATCCAAGCATGTGATGCTTGTTAAAGAGCCGGGGAACATCTCATCGAAAAATGAGATGGCTCAAAATGGCATTCAAACTTGTGAAATATTTGATGTATGGGGGATAGATTTCATGGGGCCATTTCCTAACTCATTCGGGAATAAATACATCCTTGTACTAGTCGATTACGTGTCTAAATGGGTAGAAGTACAAGCTCTTCCCACCAACGATGCTCGAGTAGTTGTACGATTTCTGAAAAAGTTATTCTCAAGATTCGGTACTCCGAAAGCTCTCATCAGTGACAGAGGTACTCACTTCTGTAACACCCTGATGGACAAGGTCTTAGCACGATATGGGGTTAACCACCGACTGGCAACACAATATCACCCGCAGACCAGTGGGAAAGTAGAGGTCTCGAATCAAGGAATTAAAAGGATTTTAGAAAGAACTATAGGAATGAATCACAAAAATTGGGTAGAAAAGTTAGTTGACGCATTGTGGGCCCTCAGGACGGCCTACAAAACTCCCTTAGGAACGGCACCCTTCAAGCTCGTTTACGGGAAGGCATGTCATCTACCAGTGGAATTAAAACACAAAGCTTATTGGGTTCTCAGAGCGGTGAACTATGATCTTACGTCCGCCGGAGCAAACCGGGAAGATCAAATTCGTGAGCTCGAGGAGCTTAGAACAATGGCCTACGAAAATTCCTGGTCCTACAAAAAGAAGACTAAACGAGTACACGACGCTAATTTAAAAAGAAACAAAAAATTTCAAGTTGGCGATCGTGTACTGTTATACAACGCTCGTTTACATCTTTTTCCAGGAAAACTGAAATCCCGATGGACAGGTCCATACGTAGTTGAAACAATTTTTTACTATGGAACCATCGAAATTTCAAGTTCAAACGGTCAAAAGTTCAAGGTCAATGGACATCGATTAAAACCACACATCGACGGTCCACTTAAAGAAGTTTTGGAGGTAGTAACCCTCCAAACTTTTTAAATAAGACATTAAGGAAACAAGGTCTGGCCAAGACCTTCGCAAAAATAGGCCTTGTAAATATTGTTTTACTTGAAAATACATATATATATATATATATATATAACTTTCAAAGAAAACCACGGGGGCGTGCTCCTTAAAGCACGGTCCCGTGCCCAGAAATACGGGCCGGCATCTACGCTGCAAAAATCTCAGTCAGACTGGTTTGTAACAGAATTGTCAGAGTTAAAACACGGGGGTGTGCTTCCATAAGCATGGTGCCGTGCTCGGTTTCCTGTTTGGTTATAAAAGGCACCTTGTGTCATTGCATTCCTTGCACAAACCAAAACCAAAACCAAAAACCTCTGATAATTCAGCATGCCAACTAAGATGAATGAAGCAATTCCGGTTTCCCGACATCCGAGAAACGATGCCCGCCATGTTTCCAAAACCGATCTTCTCTTGAAACTTCAATAACTCGTGAGGGAACTCACCGAAATGAATGTCCTCGCGGAAATGCGTCTCATGCAACTCACCGATTCGGTGGAGAACATGAAAATGGAACTCCGAGACATCAACGAGCAACTCCAGTTTCAAGTTCTTGGTTTCATGTATTTTCCACAACCAGGACCGTTCGTAGGGGGAGAGCCTTTCGGAGAACTCTAGCAAACTTAATTTTATGTTTTTTTTTATGTTAAAAATGTGCATTAAGCACAATGTGTTAGGACTTCGGGCTTAACCCAATTATTTTTTTTTCTTAGGAAACCCGGGCTTATCCCATAACTGTTCTAGGATCTTTATTGAATGAAAAGTAATCTTTAGATGACCAAACTTCCAAATTATTACAATAAACGTCATTCTAAAAATTCCGGATCGTGAATCATGTAGAAAACTAAGAAAGAAATACACTATGACAAAAAGCACGGGCCGTGCTTTCCTAAGCACGAGGCCGTGGTCACCCAGAATCTTCAGCATGATACGCGCTGACTCCATACAATTATCTGAATCAGAAACATTTATTCTTCTAGCAGCACGGGGCCGTGCTCCAGTAAACACGGTGCCGTGTTCAACTTTCCAGTCTCTATATAATGCATGCATAAATTCACTACTCCATTCACACCAAACAAAAACTACCCAAATGGAAGGAAAACGGGTAGAATGGAAACCAGTGAAGATAGGAAAAACAACATGAATCTTCCTTCCTTGAGGAACAAATCATGAGACTACAATGCATCGTAAGAGACCAAGTTAAGAGCAACATGCAAACCAAGGCTTGAGTGGTAGATCTGATTAACAAAGTGGACCTGCTTAGGTTCGAGAACTTCCATGTTGTGGATGGCCACCACAAAGATGTGACTTCCAAACTTAACTTTCTCAACCGAGAACTCGTCACGCTCAACAAAAAGCTTGACGAACTTTTGGAAGCCAAACGAGCACCACCACACATCCAGGACTTGTTCAGGGGTTGTGGCCATTGAAGTTCTGACTTTGTTTCGTGTTTAAGTTGTTTCCGCTAGTACTATGTGTTAGGACCCGAGAATTGTTGTTGTACTTTTCATTTCATCTATCTTTAATTATGTCTTTAATTTCATGTTTTAATGAAATTTAGGATTCTTAATTACCATGCTAAAATAACCAGAAAATAAAAACCCAGTAAAAACAAACCAATCTCGACAAACAAAATAAACAAAACAGTACTGTCTGCTCTAAGCAGCACGGTACCGTGCTTCCAAAAGCACTGGGCCGTGTTTGTGGTGTCAAGGCAGTTACGAGTTTTAACTTAACAAAATAACTTTCTCCAACCACCAACCCTATTTTTCACTGTGTTCTGAACCAAGAAACCACCGACCTTCAACTATTTTGCTAATTTCTTCATCTAATCTTCGATCCTAAACCTAAGGTATGTTAATTTAACAATTGCATTATTCAAAATCGTCATTCTAGGTTTAGATTAACCCTAAAACTGTTCAAATCGACCAAATCAGGTCAAAACCCGAAAAGGGTATTGGTTATTATGCTTGATTATGATGAATAGATTATAGATTGTTTGATGGTTAAGGATTAATTGAAAGAAACAAATCGGGTTTTGGGTGTTAAAATAAATATCCGACAAACCATTAAACCCAATTGATATAACCGTTTAGAAACGAGGGTTCTGGTCTAAGTAAGATAGAAATCGGTATTAAAAACACGAGCCGTGCCCAAAACAACACGAGTCGTGGTCAACAAAAAGTCAAACTTCACAGAAAACTGAACCAGAAGCAGCAGCACGGTACCGTGCTTCTGAAAGCACGCCGCCGTGCTTTGCTCTCTGTTTCAGCAAAATTGGAAATTTTTCATAAGTTTGGACTGATTTAAGTTTAAATTGCAGATGACCGAGTATGGGGAAGAGTTTCATGCATTCCTAATCTTCGGAAACCGGAAGACTAAGGACCGATCGGCAAACGAAAGATTAGCCTATCTCTATAATAGATATCCTGAAGCTCACTTCCGTGCATGCGAAGAAACCCTCAGACAAGTTAACCAATGGGAGCGCTACCAGAACATCGTCATGGGGTCGTGGAAACGAGTTTTTAACCAGACAGGGGATTCAGTAACCGAACTTACAAAGGAGTTCTTAGCCTCATTCAACATGAAGAAGAAAAGGTTCGACATATGGGATACCAAGGCAATTGAGTTCCGATGTGGGGGTATTTGGCATACAACCTCTGTCACTCAACTAGGAATTGATTTGGGTATCTACACAACCGAGGAAACTGACACAGATATCTGGTTCGAGGCCAAAACGACTTTTACAGATGAAGGTGATGATGACGAGGCTGAAGCAGGTTCCATTAGGGACGAAGCTTGGGAACAGTTGAGTTATGGAACAACAAGCTATAGGCCGAGCGTTTTAAAGAGCACAGCACTGCGTGACCCACTCATGAGGTACATCCACCGTTTGCTGAGTCATACCGTCACAGCTAGAGGTCAGAGCGAAGGGGTTGTCAACCTAAGGGATTTTTGGGCATTATACTGCATGAAAAACGAAATACCATGCAATATCACTATGCTATTCTGCAAGCTTTTCATGTCAAATGCCACTGC
Organism: Bidens hawaiensis; assembly: GCF_021521415.1. Lineage (NCBI taxonomy): Eukaryota > Viridiplantae > Streptophyta > Magnoliopsida > Asterales > Asteraceae > Bidens > Bidens hawaiensis. Next base: position 30,763 of record NW_027505169.1, read on the forward strand.
CCGAGGAAATACCCCGATCTTTGGTGGCCCTGGATCTACAACCTCTATAGGGCCTATGGTGCAGACACAGAAGGAACCCCGAGCCCAGACTCGATAGCTCTCAACCTTGATTACTGTGAGAGCATGCAGATGGTTCAGCAGATCAGCCCGGGTGTGTGGAGATTTTGTGACAAGTACAATCAGGTTTGGGACCCATAGGACCCGTCAGATATGATGATACCAGATGTGCATGAGAGACGACAATCACCGCCTAGACAACACCGCCGCCGAATCTACCATCAGACAGGAGGCCATCTTCATCAGGGGCCGGCCCCAGTTTATCACATGATAGCCGATACTCTTTGGAGGGTATATATGGACTAATCAATCAACTTTCAGCAAACACTACCGCCTCATTTAACAGAATCAACGAGCAAATGGCTGCCTCCGATGCACAGCGAGAAGCCGAGTATGAAAAAACGAGGCGAGAGATTGAGCAATTGGGCTATCGCATGGACAGGCAATGGGGGCCGTTTGACCCAGACACGGGTAACTGATGACTGACGGCACAGGTAGTTGGGCATGGGCACCTTTATGAACTTATTATTAATTGTGTTTGAACAATTTAATTTTCATCTTACTTGTTTATTTATGTTTGTTTGGATACTATTATGGCCATGAGTGCCAAAGACAGTTTATTAGGTACTAATTTAGCCCGATAGGGCAAGGGATGGATGATTCCATACCCAATTTTCAGTAGTTATGCTTGGTTGTTTGTGGATGTTTGCAGTTTTATATTATACAGGTACAAAAACAGGAAAACGGACGAAAAACACGGGACGCTCTGTCGAAATTTCGTTAACCCGTAGGGAAGTAACTCTTCATTTTCACCCATAAAGTAGAATTTTTATATTTTCATGAATCTTGTCACATTGAGGACAATGTGAGATTCAAGTGTGGAGAGGGGAATTACTTGACCAATTGTTTGTCCAACTAATTATAAAAATTCTCTAAAACAAATATTCTTGCAGCAGACAAAGATTATTCTAAACCTAAAAAGAAATCCAAGAAAATTTTTTGCAAATAACCAATCATTTAAAAGTGAAAAAGTAAGAAAAAGTTTTGTAATATTGAGAATAAATTTATGCAAAATATGGCGTTAATACCCAAGTCCTCCGTTATTGTGAGATAAACCTCATGCCGTATAAATATTTTTTCGGAAGCTTTTAGTGAGTCATATGTTTCATATGATTTAGAACTTGTCGCAATTATTCATTTCAAGACTGAACGAAGAGTTGTATAAGGAAGAAGGTAATATTTACACCATCCCACCAAACCCGTTATCAAATTACAAAACCCAAAAACCCGCTCACTTTATCCATTTTCACCAGTAAAATACAACACTGGTCTTTTACCGGCAGACCCTAAAGAACTGGAAATGCATTCTTTCGATTTCAATTTCCTTTGCTGCATACATTTCGCAAAACCTAGGTTGCCTCCAGAACTTAGGGAGAGAATCTTTCTCTTTAGCAATGGAGTAAGGAAAAAGTGGCGCCAAGACGAACAAAGGCCACCATTCTGTGGAATTTCCAAAAACACAATGAAGAGAAGAGCAAAAAAATATGAACGATATTTAGGTTGCGGAAACTGGTCTTATGAAGGAAGATGTAGAAAAAGTCAAACTCAGTCTCAGCATGAATATACCGAACTAATGAGGGTGGGGGCTATTAGGCTCAAAGCCGAACGATCCATTAGAGTTGGAAGTTATATTCAGAACATGATTGATGAAGAATTGATCCACATCCTCGATAATACTGGTCTTGACGATCTGACCTTAAAAGAGTCATTAGATTTATGATCAACAAAAAAAACTCTCGGAGAAAAAGGAGCTAACCATTGAAGACATCTCAAAACTCCCAAACAAGTGGAAGTTGTATTTACCATTAACCCTTGAACCACCACAAAATACCAATTCCGACTCACACCAAACCAAAACCCCTTTTTACCTTCTAAGCTATGCAACCCTTCAAAAAGGTGGAGATTTGAACTTGTTACAAGCTTATTTATCACAGGTTGCATTTTGGCTAAGAGTGTTCACATACTTACATCACAGGTATGATCAGATATATTACCGAGTGTGAGTGAACATTGTGAAAACGTGACGTTTTGCATAAAACGGAAACTCATAAAAATAAAATTTCTCTTTCTTATCACTAACATAAAGATTGGTTATTTTGTTTCGTCTTCTTGAAGCTCACTTAAGTGGTAGCAATGATCTAAGTTTGCTGTTTTTAGAGGATATTTATAAGAGGATTGCTTGAGGACAAGCAATGTTCAAGTATGGGGATGTTTGATGTACATACAAATATACATCTTTTCGGCATCAAATAATCTCTAAAAACTGCAATTTCCATCCAATAACATAGCATAAAAGACTACTTATCATAATAAAACATAATTTCAGGTGAAACCAAGCCTCAAACGAAGAAACAAGCAAAAAGACGAAGAAAAACAGAAGAAAACACAAGAAAATAAAGGAACACGCCCCCATGCCTCAAGAAACACGCCCTCATGCTTCTGAAACAAGAAAAGACAAAATCAGGAAGCAAAAGCACGGGTTCGTGCTCATCATGCACGGGGCCGTGGACGGGAACACAGGAAAGACAAAGAAGAATTGAGCACATGTTACTAAAAATCACGGGGGCGTGCCTTCCAACCACGGGGCCGTTGCCAGCTCACACAAAAGACAAAACAAATCTGGCACATATCATAAAAATGCACTGGGCCGTGCTTCACACTCCAGATTGCCTATAAATAGTGGCTCTTGTGCCATTTGAAGAGTGTGCCTTGAAAAGAATTCTCTCCGGTTTTCACTTATAAAAACACACACTAACACTCACTTTGAAGATCTAGTGAAGAGTTTGAAGGTTTGGAGGTCATCACCACTAATCATCATCATCAACCATCATTACCATCATTAAGAAGAAGGATTCATCTACATTTGGTTAGATTGTTCCAAGTTTAATCATGTATTTGTTATTATCAATCATCTTAATGTTTATAACTATGCTCATTATGAGCTAATCTCCTTTTACCATCTAAAATCTATGAAGAAGCTTTGTTTTACTTGATAATTATATAAAATATGTGGTGTAGTCTAGTAAAGTACATGGTTATATTACAATTATCTTTTGATGAGAAATGTTTCACCATCTTAAATCACTAATTCAAAGTTGGTGGTTGTCAATTCCATTGGCAATCGTTCATGATCGATTCATGTTCTTGAAAGATAGAAATACTTTGATACATTATCGAAACATGGATCCTTATATTGTACTTAGAAATGATGAGATATAAGTTATGATGTATTTTTCTAAACCTTAGTAATCCGAAAATGGCTTTGCTTAGGATGTCAAATTAGTTAAAGAAATCATATGTTAATGGAATGTGCAATTATAACCTACATAAATCAACCAAGGGGAGGTTGTGTGACTAAACTACAACCACCCGAAGTTGTTAGAATTGGTATTTGAGAAATCAAAGTCAATCCTAATCTTTTTACTTTATGAAACTACTTGCCAACTTAAATTGACATCATTGAGATGGCATGACATTAGGAAATGGTGGACTTTAAAATGAGCATACTACCTCCTTAGTGCTAAAGATGCTCACTTAAGGTTTAAGGAGCTATCTGTCCTATATTATTATGGCAAGTTTACCACATGTTCAAATATTATTTGTCAATGCTAAAATGAAGTGGATTCTTGATCTTAGATGGTAACCTTCGCATAATTGAACAACTCGTTTAAAATCTCTTTTCTTGGTCACCTATATATTATATATATATAAGTATTTATATTTTATAAGAAGTTTGAAGAAAATTAACCCCAAAATGATTAAAACCTCTGATTAAAGTAAAACAACGATTAATTATTAGAAACATTTGTGTCCACGGATCGATACTTGGTTCTTACCAATACTATTCAACATATACGATAGGTACACTTGCCTATTTTGTGTGTGTTTAGTCTTTGTAGAAATCACTTTTATAAATTTAAAACACGATCTTGTGCAAAAGCTAAATATCCAATCTTTCATATTTTATACAATACCACTAGCACGCACACATCAGGTTACAATTTCTTTACATCACCTAACCTAGATCACTAAATTACCTCTAATAAAATGATATTTAAACATATATTATATACATAGAATTACTTTACTAATTAGTGAAAATAATAAAATGAAAAAGGAATACCTCAGTGATCTCGATAGAAGACGAGTGAATGTTAAAATGTAAAGATACAAAGATATATGGTTTGTTATTTATAGGTCAAATGTGACCGACTTGTTTGTGTGTTTATTACATAAAGTCATTATTTAAATAAAAAATAAAAATATCTTAACTCTTAAGAATAAAGTATCATCTTTTTAATATATTTTTATTGTTGTTATAATATATTATTATTATTATTATTATTATTATTATTATTATTATTATTATTATTATTGCTATTATTTTCCATAACATATTGCACCCTTTTCGTGTTTGATTTTGTGAGTCTCATATACATTATTATACTATTATTATTATTATTATTATTATTATAATTAATTTAGCTCAAATTTCATATTTCTTTTATAACTTTTAAAATATAACTTTTTATAAAAGTACAAATATATCGTTGAAACGTACTTATTTTTCTCTACGTTTCGACCTAAGTTTCATTAAAAACGGAACATGGTCAAATATAATATATTTTATTATTACTATTATACGACATTTCCTATTACTAGTCTTTTATCACAATATCCCATACCTTAGATAATCATTTTATATCTTAAAGGTTCGTTCAACTTGTTAAGCACATGTTTTAATTATATTGAGTATGAACTAAGATATATTTATATTCAAAACCAGGATGTTACAGGTGAGAAGGCTGACGAGGGTATTCTCGTAGGCTACGTTGTTGGGACACCCAACAGAAGAGTCTTTAACATATCGAACAACAGGTTTGAGGTGGTCTGTAACACTGACATTACCAGTTATAAACCACCAAAGCCAAGCATGGGACCGGTAGAGGCTTTCGACTATGATAAGTTATTTAAATCTTTTAGTTTGCCTTACTTGGATTTCGCAGAGACAGAAGAAAGAATGGCCTCTCAAATGCTGTTCGATGAAGAAGAGACCATCATACATAGTCCAGAATGTAGAGAAAAGCACACTACCACTCCAAATGTCGTTGAATCGCCTGCTGTCTCAAATGAGGAAGACTTTTTTAATCCATTTCACACTCAACACAACTCAGACAAACTCTCTTCGAATCTTGAAGAAAACTTACAAGTGGATCCCGTTCAAATTTCTACGATCCACAAGGATCATCCCCTGGAGAATGTGATCGGTAACCCTTCTGATGGTGTGTGAACCCGAAGAAGTGTGGACGAAAATACTTGTGTGTATGCAAGCATTAGGGACACTGGTATTATAAATGAATGCTTGTATGCCTGCTTCATCAGTCAGATTGAACCAAAGAACTATCAGATGGCTTTAAAGGATAGCTCGTGGGTAGAAGCCATGCAAGAAGAACTGGCACAGTTTGATAAAATGGAAGTATGGCAGTTGGTTGAAAAACCACAAGATGTGACTGCAATCGGTACTAAGTGGGTTTTAAAATGCAAGAGAGATGAGAAAGGGGTAATCATTCGTAACAAAGCAAGATTAGTTGTCAAAGGGTTTAACCAATAGGAAGGGATAGACTACAATGAAGTATTTGCTCCTGTGACAAGATTGGAGGCAATTCGACTGTTCCTGGATTTTGCTACACACAAAGAGACGAAAGTGTTTCAGTTGGATGTTAAAAGTGCGTTTCTTAATGGAAAAGTTGATGAAGTGGTATATGTCGAGCAACCTCCGGGTTTCCCTGACCCAGACTTCCCTGATCATGTGTACAAGCTAAGTAAAGCATTTTATGGCCTACATCAGGCCCCACGAGCTTGGTACGCAACTTTGTTAGATTACTTGCTGGAAAATGGATTTGAGAGAGGGAAGATCGACAGTACTTTGTTTGTAAAAATGAATGGGAGTGATTTTCTTCTTTTCCTAGTGTATGCGGACGACATCATCTTTGTTGCATCAAAAATCTCTATATGTCAGGAGTTTGAAACAGTCATGAAGAAAAGGTTTGAGATGAGCGCCATGGGGGAATTAACTTTCTTTTTGGGTTTAGAGGTAGATCAGAAGAAGGATGGCATGTTCATTCATCAAACTAAATATGTCCACGATGTCCTCAAGCGTTTTAAGATGGATGACTCCACCCCGTTTGACACTCCAGTCTGTGTTAATCACAAACTGGGTGCTGATTCAGAAAGTGATGAAGATGTGGATCCCACTCAGTATCGAGCAATCATAGGTTCTTTAATGTATTTAACTGCTTCTAGACCTGATATTATGTTTGTAGTTTGTCTTTGTACTCGTTTTCAGGCGAACCCCAAGGAATCACACATGAAGGGAGTGAAGAGGATTTTGGGGTATATTAAAGGAAAGCCCAAGTTGGGTCTCTTGTACCCAAAAGGAGGAGATCTGGAACTAGTAGCATACACCGACTCCGGCTATGGAGGTTGCAAATAGAACAGGAAATCAACAACAGGTGGCTGTTAGTTTCTGGAGGAAGATTGATGTCATGGCAGTGCAAGAAGCAGACCTCCGTAGCCATATCCACCTGCGAAGCAGAATACATGACAGTTCAAACTGTTGCTCCCAGGTTTTATGGATACAACAACAAATGCGCGATTATGGTCTGAATTTCACTCAAACTCCTATTTGCATTGATAACACTACTGCAATCTCAGTAACTAACAATCCCGTTAAACATAGTAAAACTAAACACATTGACATTCATCATCATTTTATACGGGATTGTGCTAAGAAGAAATTAATTGTGCTTGAAATGGTTGATTCACTGGATAATTTTGCCGATCTTTTTACAAAAGCGTTTGACCGATCCCGTTTTCAAAACTTTGTTGAGCTCAATGGGTTGATCAATCCTGAGTAATCTTGCTTTCCTTGTGTTATATATATATATATATATATATATATATATATATATATATATATATATATATATATATATATATATATAACAAAAAACATCACTATCGCTGAAAACTATGTCGGTTACTAAAGTTTGAAGGACATATTCCTGAATATGTTTGGTCCTTACATCTACGTGTAGACTATAAGGATAGCCATTAACCTAATAACTGAAAGCGACCGGGGGGGTTTATGATGTGTTTTTATTCCTTCGCTGAAAATTATGTCGATTATACTTAGTCGGAGGGACACATATTCGTACGTGGTTGGTCCTACTGATCCAGTGGATCTTTAGGATAGCCGTTTACCTAAAGACTTTGAATTGATCGGGGCGTCTGAATTTAAAATATTTTTTTTGGGAAATGATATACTTTTTCAGTCCATTACTTCGCAAGAAGTTTCAAAATTGATGTTAATATGAAAATTGATCCAACCTTGAAAAGTGATAGTTAAACCGATTTTTTGAGTGCCTAACCGGTGAAGTTATTAAGCCAAAAAGACTCTAGAACAGTCATTGTATGTTATGGTAGCTTTCTATGGTGCGTGAAAGTGGAAGTGATACAAACTAAAACTACTCGATTTACTATGGAGAGTCATTTTGAAATGTGCATGTCTCCACATATATCTCTCCGAATGATAGGCAGAAAAGTGATTACCCAGTCATACACGAGCCCGTGAGTGTCTTGATCCCCCACGAAGATTGTGTTAGTTTTCTGCAGTGATCCAGATTTGGGACTTGCAGGCGTTCGTTATAGTTACAAAAAAGTTATTATTATTATTATTATTATTATTATTATTATTATTATTATTATTATTATTATTATTATTATTATTATTATGTTTTACTAAGTTCATCAAGTCACAAATATCAAAGATATAGCATCAACTGAGTCTTGTGAAAGCAATTTGAAAGTGTAGAAGAGACGACTCGTGCATAATGATTGATCAGACACTACGGGTCGAAGTCAAATCGGGGTGATCTGGGGAAAGCCAAATACGCCTTGAGAATAGATAGGAGGCATCACTATCTCTCATGTGATATCCATTTAAATTTTGAGCTTAATTGAACCTAATCCGTATCACAGAAGCAATGAAAATCATACTAAGTTTTATACCTGCCTATAACCTGTTTCTCTATGTCATAATACCGCCAAACATGGATCTGTGTGACAGCCTCTCAATCAGTATGATTCCTGTTCGGATCTTTTCTAAAAACATGTTGGGCTCTACAAGACTGAAATTTGATCCCGTTATTTTTAATACTTGTTATGATGTTGGTTTTATGGTTTATCTTCTTTAAAATCTTGGTTACTCGTATTTGATCTTTTTGTTAAAAATTAACTACGCTACGGCGAAGTTTTCTTTCAAGCGAACTTATATCCCTGGCGAACTTAACAATAGGGTGAAGTTAACTTAACTTCGCCATTCGGTTTTTCAAAACTATAAAAGGTGAACTTAAGGTCAAAACTGGTCAAACCATTATTTCTTAAACCCTCGGTGAACTTAACCATTGATTCAAACTTTTGCTTTTCTGTTTCTCGTTTGCTAATAAGGTTCGTCGACCTCAGTTGTGTTATAATTTATATCTTTTGTTTGTTAATCTGTTCCCCAATTTCAGTTTTAATTCGGTATGGTTTGAAAACCCTTGAAGCACTGATCATGATCGATTGGAGGTTGTTTAGATAATATATAGTTATTTGAAACCTTAATCGCATTATCATATACATACGATCATCCTCTGCTTATCCATTCTTCACCTTAACTGAGTGTTTCTGATGAATTATTTATGTGGCGAAGTTAGGGTTACAGCGAAGTTATTCTTAACTTCGCTAAAATAGGAACTTCGTTGCATAAACACTTATATCAAACGTCATCATCTTTGCTTGTATTCTGTAATCTTGGGTTCTGGAATATGTAATCTGTTTACATAACTAGCGAAGTTATAGTTCAAGCGAACTTACTAACTTCGCTATAGCCACAACTTCGCCCACATAATAAGCAGTGAAGTTGTCATATGTTGCCACACTTGTTTAACTTGGATCGATTGTTTTTGCAGATATGGCTGCTGTGGCTGGCGCTGGTGGTACGGGTGGTGATGAAGGCGGAGATGATAAGAGACAATTCTTTCCGGGTCACAATATGTACATCACTTTGGATCCGGATAGTCGTGAAACTGAAGGATATACGGAGATCATCTCGTTTCTCATTCGTTCACGAATATTCCATTCTATCACGACTACTCTACCAATATCTCTCCCTAACATTGAAGACTTTTGGAGGACGGTTGAATATGACTGTCGAGTTGAACCTCCAGTGATGCGTGCTACTGTGAACAATCAAGTGGTACAGTTCTCGGCAAATCAGATCAGGGAAGCCTTACAGTTCGGGGTTGAAACCATTAAGGATCCTACTGAGTTTTCAGCTTCTTTCAGGACTGGAGCATTTCTTCGTATGGGATATTCAGGTTCGTTGGAAGATTCTCAAAGGAGAAAGGGGTTTCTATTGGACCAGTGGCGTTTCTTAATGCACGTGATGATTGTGTGCATTTCTGGTCACAAGGCTTGTTCAGACGGTATGGGTGCGACAATGCAATCTGCAATGGTTGCACTGACTTACAACAAGCCTTATAGTTTCAGTCATATGATATTTTATGAGATTGACCGTCAGCGATGAGCTGTGGCACGGGAACAATTATTGATGTACCCAAGATTCTTACAGATGATTCTCAATCATGTTGCTCCCAATCTGCCACAACATCGTCCTATCTCCTATGTTGAAAGTGTTAGCAAGAGGATTTTTGCACAATGTAAGTCATCCAGTGCGCGAAACAAGCCCGAACATAGGCCAAGGCACACCGCATTGTTTGGGTGTTTAGTGAATCCTGCTTATATTGCTCCTCCAGAAGATAAATTTAATGATCCAGCACCGCAACAGGTTGATATCCCTCAACCACCTCCTGTGGTTTAACCACCACCCGTGGTACAACAAGCAACTCCTGTTGACCCTGTTACAGCTCCCTAATAACAAGTTGATCTTGAGGTTGCCTTTGGAGGGCATGGTTCTTTGATATGGAATGGGATGATCCTGCTGCTGAAGTTCAAGCCTCAGTGGTTGATGTTTCTGGTGTACATGTTTCTACGGCCAGTCCATCTGTGGGCCTGCCTGTTGCCTCTGTGGAGGATTCTGAGGGAACTATATCTGATTCCTCCACAGATGATGTTGTTGAAGCACAGCGGGTTCTTGCCAGACAAGAAAGAATCCAAGGTAAACGAAAGAAAGACTCAGATGATAGTGAATCAGATTATGAGGAAGAGATGTATCGGTTGGTATGGAGATCAAAGAAGGCAAAAGTTAGTGAAAGTTCATGGGTTGTCCATTTTACCCCACCATCGTTATCGGGTATGTCTATGTTACCTTCTTCTTCGGCTAATCTGTTACCTGTGACCTCTAGTGTAGCAATGGAGGTTGTGTCTGCACCATCTAGTATAGTTCCATCTACGGCCCAGATGTCAACACAAGAGATTGTTTCATTGCCACCTCCTACTCTCACTCCAACTTAAGTGGTAGCTATGTTTGTTGAGTCCACATTGGTAGCTACTGCCGGGTTGTTTGTATCAATTTCACCCACTGCTACTATACAGCTAACCTCTAATATTATTGTAAGCTTGGAAATTCCACCACCGTATGCTCAGGATACTTCCCACATGAACTTTGATTTTGATCCAAATTTGTCTGATTCTGAGAGGATTGCGGCTCTTGAAAGGGTGGTTGCTGAACAGTCGAGGGTAAATGATATTCAGACTCAAGCTATTAATCGTCTGGTGACAGAGAATCAACTGCAGACTGCACTTCTTGTTGAGCATGGTAAGTTGTTTGATCAGCTAAAACAGTTTTTAGCATCTCAGGGGGAGTCGAGTTGCAAGGGTGATGAGTTAAGAACGAAGAAAAGACAGGACATAAATGATGATCCCAATGCATCGAAATATGCAGGTGGTGAGCTGCCAAGAACTGAACAAACTCTTGGAGCTTCCACATCTCAGGGGGAGTCTGCTGGTCCATCGGGCAGTGCAGGTGATGAGACAGTGGTTGTTGATGATGAGGATGAGTTGGGTGACGATGTGCTGACCGTTAGTGAGATTGAGAAAATTGGTGAACAGATAGAGATTGATAGTGGGTTAGAGGAAGGTGAGATAGCTGATGATAGTGTTAAGCATGATATTCCAAGTGTTGATCAAGAAAATGTGGTTCAAGATGAAAATGTGTCAGGTTATTCTGAGTGGGAGGAGCAGCCTAGGTGGAAAGAAGGCTGTGCTCAGTGGTTTTTCAAAACTAAGAAGCCAGTGGTACCCGAGATGTTCAAGAAGAGTTATAATATCAAGGGTTATGCTGAATCAAAGAAAGGTATTATTTGTTGGTTGTATGATGAGAAGTTAAAGTTGTTTGTGATAAAAAGATATGATGGGATTCAATATTTTGCTAAGGCATTGAGATCGCTTAACACTTTGCCTGAATGTGAAGGGAATGATTTGGCTCGGTTGAGATTGATAAATAGAAGTGATGATGATTTTGCAAAGTGGGTTGGAAAGATCGTGTGGAGGGAAAGTGTGAAAGAGAAAAAGTTTGAGCTTCTGAAGCCTCAAAAAGGGATGCTGACTTAAGATAAAAAACGTGGAATGCGGGCTGATGGCAAGCCGTGGATGGTGATGATGTACAAGCCGATTCATTGTTTGAAAGAGGTTCCTATGAAGCTAATGCCCCATGATGTGTTGAAGGTTCTCAAGTGGTGGTATGTTGATTGTCAAATTGCTAAAGCTGTGATGGAAGATGAAGACGAACAGGAGATCTTGAGAGTGTATGATCCAATGCATTTGGTTAATTTGTCTCAAGCTAACTTGCAGGTACTTAATGACAAGAAGATTTTTTATATACCTGCATGGAAAGACGAAGCAAAGAAGTACCAAAGGGTGGTTTGTGTCTGTGTGAGACAGGGAGTTCATGCTTGAAGACGGTGGGTATGTGATTTTTGGATTACAAGACACGAGAAAGATGTTAGAGATATGAAGCTACTGCCAAGGGGGAGTCTGTTGGTGCATGATGCCAGTAGTTCATTTATCTCGTGTTTATTTGTGTCTGTAATCGTTACATTGTTCTTATTGTGTTGAACTTGTTTAGTTTGCCTTTGTGTTTAGCGAACTTGGGGTAGCGAAGTTAGGACAACATCGCCTAGCATGTTAGGCGAAGTTGTCATGTTATATGTATCCTAACTTTGGCTCATTTGTGGACAACTTGACGACTGTGTTTTGGTGACACTCTGGTCTTACGTGTTTGGTCTTTGGTTATTGTCTTTGCAATATAACAAGTATTCCTTTATATACGTGTGATTTACGTGTTCATCGTGTTAGCACTCGTATCGTATACGTAGGGGATTCCGCAACATTAAATGGATATTTTAATCCAACATTTTATAAATGAATATTTAAATAAAAGTCTTCCGCAACTCTGATATATTTACAAAACATGTACCAACTATTGGTCCGAGGTAACAAAACAAGAAGCAGAAATCAAAAAACAGGAATCAGTATCAGAAACTGATTGTAAACAAAAATAAAAAAAAACATGATGATCTAGTTATTTATACAAAGGTTATTCTCGTACTATAGGTCCGAGGTAACAAAACAAGAAACAGAAATCAAAATACAGGAATCAGTATCAGAAACTGATTATAAATAGTCAGAATGTTTACATAGGATTTGCGAATCCTTAAACCCTTGTGTTACAATAATAAGAAACGGACACTCTGATTAAGAGTATATGTAGGTTCCCAGCCGGATCTACACGGAATATCTCGTTCTACGTAGGTGCGGAATCCCTACGTAAGACGATACGAGCGTAGAAGACGATACACGTTAAACACAAGCAAACACACGTTACAATTCTCAAAAGACACGTTGTATTACAACTAGTAACACGTGATTCACCGATCACTGATTACACGTAATGAACAACTTCTACAAAACCTAGCCGCAGCTAAACATTTATAACATACGACAACTTCGCCTAATATGTTTAGGCGAAGTTGTCACTAACTTCGCTTGTTCCACAAGTTCGCCTATATCAAGTGAACTTGTGAGACAACTTCGCTTAATCATAAATACAAAACATACTAACTCGATTACAGACACTAGATACTAAACTACTGACATCATGTACCAACAGACTCCCCCTTGGCAGTAGCTTCATATCTCTATCTTCAAACACATGTCTTGTAATCTCAAAAATCTTGTGTCTTCCATCTTCAAGCATGAACGCCTTCTCGTACACAAACTGAAACTACTCTTTGATATTTCTTTGCTTCTTCTTTCCAAGCAGGAATGTAAAATATCTTTTTCTCGTTCAGCACCTGCAGATCAGCTTGAGACAAATTCACTAAATGCATAGGATCATATACTCTCATCAGCTCTTGTTCATCTTCATCCTCCATTACTGCTTCAGCTGTTTCACAATCAACGTACCACCATTTCAGATCTTTGAGCACATCCTTGGGCATTTGTTTCATCGGCACTTCTTTTAGACACCGGATCGGCTTATACTTCATTATCATCCAAGGCTTGCCATCTGTTCCCATTCCTCTGTCTTTGTCTTCAACGAGCTTTCCTTTCTGTGGTTTCAACAGCTCGAACTTTTACAAACTCTTTTAGAGTCAGAATGTTTACATAGGATTTACGAATCCTTAAAACCTTGTGTTACAATAATAAGAAACATGCACTCTGATTAAGAGTATACATATGTCTGGATCCATTCATACATGGTGACTCGGAGTTCCCCAAGGCCATGCATATCATCAACATACCTCTGAAAGTCTACGGGACAGTTCAGAGAAATGATATTGTGTATATAATTAATTGTACAAGGTACTTAGGGTAATTTGATACCAATTTAGTTGGGTGCCTAATGAGTATTTACAAAGGTATTATTGTTGGTTTCACAAAGGTATTGAAAAGATTTTTACAAAGAGCCAACGTCATTCACCAGCTGTGTGCTGACGTATTTTCCATTTTACATGAAAACAGAAAGGTTAGGACAGACAAGCAAGACAAGATAAAAGATTGGATAATTAGTCATTAGATGCTATCTGATGGCTCAGATATTTTATATTAAAATATTATAAAGAATCATGTTTTCTAATGAAAGGTATTTGAAATATCAAACGAGTATTTGAACCCGAGTTTTCAATTATCTTAATATTATATTTAAGAACTTCCGCTGAAAAGAACTTATTTTCTCAAACATGCTTTGTAAACATTAAATGGATATTTTAATCCAACATTTTATAAATTAATATTTTAATAAAAGACTTCCGCAACTCGGATATATTTACAAAATAGGTACCAAATATTGGTTAGACGCCAAGGCCCTAAGTCTGGGTGTGACAACTTCATTCTTCATCCTATACGTTTTTCTTATCACCATTCGTCAAAAAAGTCTCTCATTCGTTTGAATAGTATAATGAAAAAGGTTCATACGTTAAACTCCTTCATTTGTGAGGACAGTATAACGAATAAGGTTCATACGTTAAGAAATCCACATTTGCATGATCCAATAATGAAAGAGCCCACATTCGATTGATCTGATAGCAAATGTGTCTCCATTCGTTATACCCATAATTTAAACACATTCGTTAAACATCCTAAACGGATTTACGTATAACGATTAAGGTTCATTTGTTAAACTTCCTTAACGAATGAACTATAATTAATAAAGAATGGGCTCGTTCGTTAAACATCCTTAACGAATGAGCCTTACATAACGAATGGGTTCATAACTACATAAATACCCTTTAACATTAAAATAAAAATAAATTACAAACGACTATTACAAAGATTCGAGACTACAAAACCGTGTACTAACAAACACCCCTCGTTTTGAGCTCTTTGTATTTATAATTACTTGAACCTCTTCGTCTTCCTATCTCGACAAGTATGAATCCCGGACACATGAAACACACGCACAACATGTTGGAATTGCATAGCTCGATCATAATCTTCTTGACGTTCAATCAAAATCTTGTTATCTAATAATACGTCATTGTCGGTCTCTTATAAGTTAAAGAGCCACACCGGATCGATGACTCGTATAAAGCTGGTCTTCAAGTCTCTTCCCAGCACAATGATTGCCTCGCCTGTCCGATTATCGTAGTACCATCGATTGAATGATAGGTGAAGACTCTACTGAAAAGTCTTCACCGGTACACGTTTCATGGTCTTAGGCAGTTTAACTTTAAGGATAAGTTTCCTCCAACCCGTATGAGGATCAATTTCATCAATGTACTTACGGGTTGGGACTCATGGCTTGAAGAATTTAAATTCATGGTTGACCTCGAAGAGCAGATGTTGGTGAAACCATTCTGCTAATCGATCTCCACCACGATTTATAAACGGCCTATTGGTGAGTGTCCGCACATCCCACCTCGGCAGTGAGATAACGTCAGTGATATATTGAAAATACTCGACGTCGTTATGCCTATTAAAAATACACACATTCAGATTAGATTCGTACAACCAAGAGACAATATCACATTTAACTGTTTGCACGGCTTTAAATGTAGTCTTCTGATTAGCTTTGGCCCATGCAGCAGCATTCCGTTGTTGTTCTCGATCTACGTACCTGTAAGCTTCAATAATCTTACGGGCTCGTTTGCTGCGGTTCTCAAAGCAGCCCAAAATGTCAGCTTCAGATGGATTAGACTCTCTTTCAGGCATCTTCTCTTTCTTCTTTGTAGTCTTTTCAAGATGCTCTTCAGCAGCTTTAACATAATCTTCAATAAATGTGGGAACACCCTGATCAACGTTTGAACGATGATACAAATCAGGGTATTCCTCTGCTATGACATCTTCCATCTCGATCTCCTCATCTTCATAGATGAACGACGTATTCTCGTGTGGAATACTCGCTTCCAGTAGCATCTCATCATCATTAACCACTTCCACATCTTCCTCAGCATTCAACACGTCTAACTCTTCATCGTTTAGCCCTAATAATAGTGAAATATGTTCGCGAGTCAAGGCATAATTGACGAATTGTCCTTATTCAATCTTGTCTGCGTTGGCAGTCCTTATCACCACTCCTTTTTCAAAATCCATAAATAGGATAGTGTTGGATTTGATCGACTCGAAAGGTTGAACGTTTGTCGAGTCCTGATAGACAACTACCTGTCGATCATTACCTTCACCTCTACCACTACTAGTACCAGCCCTAGAAGATGAGCCGTGAGCTTGTTTCGGCTCACTGTCTCCAGCACATGGAGCATCAGGATCTTTGTCATCATCATCATCATTCTTCAGCTTCTTTAACGCATCATCCTTATGTTAGCTGAAGAATGTGATCTTCCTGCTCCTTGATCTTCACCCCCTGATCCGCCACAATCTCACGTAGCACTTTAGTCTCCTTTTGACAAAATGAGACGTATCCCATCAGACGACATTGGTTTGTCATCATCTGTTCTTGATCTTGACGATCAGCCGCCATTTGATTCTCGTATAAATGAATCAAGTTCAAAAGTATGTCCATCTGATGGGTTGGGGGCAAAGCATGGAATGTAGTAGGTACGGGATACACAGGACCCTGAGGACGGCTGATTCTCATAAATGAGATGTCCAAGGGATCTATAGTCATCATCATAGGTGTAGGAGGAACGACCGTTGAAGCAACAAAAGGCCATGGCATCGGATATAACACAGAATGAGCAATTTCGCCAAGCCTTGGATCTGAAGTGATTGTAGTCGTCAATGTGAGTGCCGGGGTGCTAGTAGTAAGCGACACCACCGGACTTTGAGAAATGGATGATCTTGTCACTTGTGGACCAATCTCCACACCAGATCCATGCCTATCACGGTGTTTAGGCGGTTGATCTTTAGCTATCGCTTTGCCCTTTCGCTTTCGTTGAACAGCCTGTGAGCTTGTGCCTCAACGTCAGCACATCGTCTATCACCCCCATGGCCACCATCACCACTATCTCCACCATCATTTCCACCACTGTTCCCACCTGGTCCTATGTCACGTTCAGAATCTGAGTTATCGTGAATCCAACGATCATTAAAAGGACATACATATGCTGGATTTGCAAGTGACCAATCAGACGTTAGGTTCTTGGAAATCCTCAGGGTCTTTATTCTTGTAGGTCTTCATCCTCTTCATCGTGTCAGTGTTCATGTGTTCTATATTCAAAACATCGTCCTCCAATGTCTGATCAATCCCCAAATCAGAAATTAAATCCTGAATAATCAGCTGGATAAAGCGTGGATACATCAAGAATTTACTCAGACGATTTTGACGAAGCAGTTATCCTTTAGATGGTAGAATATAAGCTCAGAAAAGTTGAACGGCTTGTTTAAAATAAGAGCTGCGAATGTCGATTGTAGCATAATCTGGCATCCTTCGTATCCACCCTTGTGTCCCCCAAGGCAATGTATGAGAACATGTTATAGGTACTTGTACGGGGCGCACAAGTATGCCTTGTTGTATTGGGAGAGTTCAAGGTCTCCTGAATAGAATAGACATCAAAATAATCCACGTATCAACGCCTTGTCAAACTCGCATGGAATATCCATGTTATCCACAAATCTCAGCACTCGTCGGATAACCCCAGGTGATATATTGATCCGCTTGTTATTGACCACAGCAACATTATGATTCTCTGAATATACATAACGTGCCGAATTCCAGAAAGGACGAATAATACTGAAGTGAACTGGTACGTCAGCAGTAATGGCATAGTGTATCCGAGATCCTCGTAAGAAAGCCATAATATCTCCGAAAACGTCCTGATCGGCAAAGTTATCTTGAACAAAAGCACATATGTTGTGTTATTTGTCAATCAACAGAAGCGGGATCCCATCCATCCAACTCTTGAAGATTAAGGAGATTGAGCTTTTAGGAGAATTCATTAGAATCAAAGATTAGTCACCAGAATTGGTTAGATTGTTTTAGTTTGATCATGTTTGTATCTACTACTTTGATAGTTATCACTATACTTATTAGTGGCTAAACTTACATAGTATCATCTTGGTTTATAATGAATCTTAGTTAAAGTTTAATAATAATAGTAAAACATGTGATTGGTTTTTAATAATTAATGGCTGTGTTGCAATTATCACTTGATAAGGAATGGTCAAATTCTCTTAAAAGATACCCCAATTGCTAAGCTTGACGATAAGCCGAGAAAGTGCTAGTCTTGCGAAGCCTTGGGGAACCTTAAAATAGACACCAAGACCCTGAACTTGATGATAAGTCGAGAAATCGCTAGTCTTTTAAGGACTTGGTTAATAAATTAAGAATCCTTAAATTGAAACCCCAAAGACCGAGCTTAACGATAAGCCGGTGAACTGCCACTCTTGTGAGGGTTTGGGGAATAACTTAAGAATCTTTTAAAGAGCCGCGAAGATTCCAAGCTTGATTATAATTTGAGAAATTGCCATTCTTGTAAGGGCTTGGTTGGGAAAAAACATGAATCCTATTATTGACATGAACCAAATGGAATATTAGTAGTGATTGACCATTTTAGAATGGGAATTATAAACAATGTTGTGAAAATGGATTGTTGATGTTCATACACTATAGTCAGTTAATTACTCGTTAAGTTAATGTGCAACATAATCTATTATATGCAACTCTTAAGTGGTTATTACATGAGTTCTTTAATTGTTCAAGAGTTGTGTGGGCTAATACTCGGTAATTCAAGGTTAATCATTCACAACTCTACTAATCTTTATTGGTATCTTATGTATAATACAAGGGTTATTCTTACTAAAATATCAATGACAATTCACTTAGTAATTTAAGGGATTATCTCATTTTTAAAGTGAGTTAACTTATCTTTATCAAAAACCACGTGCTTACATATAATAATATTTTATTAAAAGGGGTCAAGAGTTATCTTTTTGTTAATTATCATGAAATAACATGACTAACGATGTTATTCTCACATTTAATCACCATAGCAAGCTCATATCACATGTATACTAATAATCTATTAAACCAAGTTAAGATGAGTATTAACCAAGATGATACACTTTTATCTTTGATCTTCTTTCTATAAACCCCCCCCCCCCCCAAAAAAAAAAAAATTGTATTTTAATTTTAATTTACGTTTCTTTAAACTTAAAAACCAAAACTAAAACCAAAATGATCTTCAATTTCGGTTAAAATAAATAAAATAATTTAGTAGTAAAAATCTAAAACTGTGTTCGTGGATCGATACTTGTTCTTACCTACATAATCATTTTTATAAATTTAAGATAATAATCACTTATTTGTGTGTGGTTTAGTTAAGATAATAATCATTTTTATAAATTTAAAATTCAAAACCTTTGAAAAAATTAAAACATTTTTTCATACTACAACACCCACCACGCATCAGGTATCTTCACCAGCTGACATAATTTCTTGCCTTGTGTCGCGTGTTGGTCAACCCGGGTCTTCGTTCCGTGATCGTACAGATCCATATTAACATCATTCATCACCTGTGACCTGAAATATAAAAAACACATATGAAGTATCAAAGTTCTTGAAATAAACGACTAAAACTAATAAATTAATGAACTTATGTATACACAACTGACCGAACATCACATCCTCACACTTATCTTTTTATTATTTACCTTAAGCAAAACTGTAAAGTAAACATCAACTTCCATCATACGTTTGTCAATTACCGCCATTAATACTAGTAAGGTTTAAGGTCATATCCAGTTTCCCATACTGACACTTTTTAAATTGATAGCCCACAAACACAGTTAATGATACTATAAAAAAATAAGGCCGCCCAGACAAGTGTACTTTGTTTCCAATTAGAGCATGCATGTTCATACACCTCACACTTTAAACACTCCTCTCGGTTTAAATATCTGGACTAACAAAATATGTGTTGGTATATCTCTGCCCTCATAATACCAAATATGAGTCACAACTTAATATGCCTGCGAATAAGTCATATCCCTACCCATTACCCACCATTGCATAAAGACTCAGACTAACGTTTTGCTGAGGCTTAGGTTCGGGTGCGGACTAGGCATATTTACTGTCTAAGGTGGATGAAACCCAGTTTTACACAACTAAACAATAAACACTGAAATACAAACAAACTTCTATTTACAATGCCTGAAACATAACTTATTTTTGGCCTTTTTTACCAAACATATAAATAATACAGTGAAACATATATAGACAACTCTGACAATCAAATATTTACAACCATTATGACAATGTGCAACTCGATAACGAACTGGATTTCATCATAAAGGGTGAAAAAAAATAAAGACCATGGTTTAAATGGTGTGCAATGTTCGTTTAGGAAATGGAAATGAATAAGGTCCAAATGGGCTCCTAGAGGGATAATGTCGGGTAAGGAATTTTATTTAGTGGGGAAATATATGTACAGGTTTTCTGAAGTCCTAATATCCATACAGGTAGTATTAAGATCTCGATAAGAATATGACAAGAAAGCTCTAATTTTGTGAAGCATAACGGTAACCCTCAAAATTATAATATAGCATGTTTGATATTTATTACATAATATGTGTATTATGTATAGGGGCTATCTCACAAATGTCTGGAAATAAGAGTTCCCGATATGAAACATGTATGACCGTCCGCTTGACTCGTTATCCCCTCTCAATTTCTCTTTTTGAAAAAAATTGTTAGGAAAACTATTGTGAAGCTAAAAAACCAACCATGACTAGAAACCTATAACTTGGAATTAATGACAATAACTAATTGTTAACAACTTTGATTTCTGAACACTCTTCGAGGTACTATTGGGCAAAACATTTCAGTTTTTCCCCATCCCCACACTTGAGGTTGACATTTACCCAATGTTAAAAATTTAAAAGTTTTAAAGAACATTTAAAGGTCATGGTTGAAATAGATTGTTTAAAAATTTAAAACTGGGGCTCTAGTGTGATGGTTCTGACACTAAAATCTACAATTACACTTCTAACACTCAAACTAAAATAATAAAATAAATTATGAAACTAAAATCCCCTTATATGAATGATAATGCAATGCTCAATGTGGCACGTAAACTCTCGTGGACACTCATGAACACTCGTCTCCCCCAAATACCATAACCGAATCCGTAAAATCTCGAGACGTGTAGAAGCAAGCTTATCACAAGTGTAAGACATAGGTCTTTTAAGAATTTTTCAATAAAATGATTTTTAATTAATTAATTTTGAGCCGATTATTAAGTTTCATAACAAATTTTGTTAAACGATTTAAAATGTTAAAAGACCCAACTCACTTTTGTAGGAATCACGATTGCATTTAGCATAAGCAACAAGCCCTTTAACCAGTTCTCAATTTTCAAAGGGTTCTCTTAGATCCCTACCCTATATATATATATATTATATTATATATATATATATATATATATATATATATATATAACTTTCATATATATACATTATTAACTCTAAACTAAAGTCTAACCTCTTTATGTATCCACATCTAAACTAGAAGGACCTATTTGCAAAATCTGTTATATTTATATATTATAAGTCCTTAATCCATTAACCCATATTCCAAACCCGTTTAACAACCTGTGACCCATATCCAAGGACCCGTATAGCTATCTTGTGCCATAATTCTCTTCGTAATCTTGAAATTGATTTATGGTTATTACTCCTCATGCTATATTCGGCCTCACCAGTTGTGTATCAATCAAACGACCGTATAGCATTTCATTCGTGGCCGCAACCTCGGGAGAACCAGTTTCAAAACACCATCAGAGCTACCATGCACATAATAATACCTGCAATAACTCAAACTCGCTCGCATGTAGCGGCGGACCAAACAGAAAACAAAACATAAGAAATAACATATTTTTGTGTTTTTGTATTTTAGTATTTTTTATTAATTTTTTTATTTTTTTAATTTTTTATAATAATATAAATAAAACAAGTAATAATGAAAATCATAATACACACTCTACAACTCGGGCCGTCTCCCGAGTGATGCATCCAACACGATACGCCTCGCTGAATGAGTCAAGGTAGAATACCCTCGACTGTCGGATTAGCAATCGGCTTGCCTATGTAGTGCTTCAACCTGTGACCGTTCACCTTAAACTTCCTACTTTCATCTTCAATCTCAATTGTGCCATACGGAATACCTCAGTAATGGTGAATGGGCCTGACCATCGAGAATTCAGCTTTCCCGGAAATAACCGTAATCGGGAATTATATAGCAAAACCCGATCCCCACAGTTGAACTATTTATCACCTCTCAACTTCCTATCGTGCAGCTCTTTGATCTTCAACTTATAATTGTACGAGTGTGCATATGCATGATCGTGATGTTTCTCTAACTCATGTACCTGATGGAAACGGTGAACTCCAGTAGTCGAAAGATCAAGGTTAATTGTTTGAAGCGCCCAAGAAGCACGGTGCTCCAACTCAACAGGCAGATGACAGGATTTCCCATAAATCATTCGAAACGGTGTGGAACCAGTCGTAGTTTTGTACGTTGTACGGAAAGCCCACAAAGCATCATCAAATTTTTCGGACCAATCCTTTCGAGGTAGCCCAACCGTTTTCTCAAGAATGTGTTTAATGCCCCAATTACTCACCTCTACCTGTCTAATGGTCTGTGGGTGATAGGCAGTCGCAAGCCGATGGGTGACCCCATACCATTGCAACGCCTTCTCCATCTGGGTGTTGTAGAAGTGAGTACCTCGATCTCTGATCAAGGCTTTGGTACACCAAAACGAGAGAAGAGATTTTTAAGAAATCTTGCTACAACTTGGGCGTCGTTAGTGGGCAAGGCTCTGGCCTCGACCCACTTAGAAACGTAATCAATTGCCACAAGTATGTACTTGTTCTCTCTAGAAGACGAGAACGGGCCCGTAAAATCAATACCCCAAATGTCAAAAATCTCGCAAACCTGAATAACATTTTGGGGCATCTCATTTCGGGATGAGATGTTACCAACACGTTGGCATCGGTCACAGCTTTTAATGAACGCATGAGCATCTTTGAAAATTGAAGACCAATAGAATCCTGAATCGAAGACCTTCTTAGCAGTAAGAACAACACCATGGTGACCTCCTGTCGGTCCCTCATGACAGTGGCTCGAAATCCGCTACCCCTCTTCAACATCTACGCATCTCCTCACCAACTGATCAGCACCTATATGAAAAAGAAACGGGTCATCCCAGATTTAGAACTTTATGCCAGCAAAGAATTTCTTATTTTGCTGGTGAGACATCCTTTTATGGAGGGAACCATCGACGAGGAAGTTCGCGATATCAGCAAACCACAGGTAGCCGTCATCCTAGGCTTTGATAAACATGAGATTCTCTATCGGGAAATGGTCATTGATGATGACCCCAGCATATCCAATCTCAGCTCTCTCAAGGCGTGACAAGTGATCGGACACTACATTCCTGGCCCCCTTTTTATCACGGATTTCGATATCAAACTCTTGAAGCAGCAGGATCCATCGGATAAGACAAGGCTTAGCGTCCTGCTTGCTGAAAGTAACGAATGGCAGCATGATCCGTGTAGACAACTGTTTTGGACAGAACAAGATATGACCTAAACTTATTAAATGCAAATATCACCGCTAACAACTCTTTCTTGGTGGTGGTGTAATTCTCCTAAGCATTATTTAGGGTTCGACTAGCATAGTAGATCGGGTGGAAGTGCTTTTCCTTCCGCTGTCGAAGCATTTTTCCAACAGCATAGTCGCTCGCGTCGCACATCAATTCGAATGGCAAAGACCAGTCGGGAGCAATCATGATCAGGCCGTTAACGAGTTTGTCTTTTAGAAAATCAAACGCCTTGATACACTGTTCCGAGAAGACAAATGGAACGTCTTTCTCTATTATCTTGGTCATCTATCTCGCAATTTTCAAGAATCTTTAATGAACTGGTGATAGAAAGCTACATGACCTAAGAAGCTACGGATAGATCTCACAGACGTGGGCATGGGAAGATTAGAAATGGTTTCAATTTTTAGCTCAATTGACCTCGATCACCGCACTCGAGATCCTATGTCCTAGAACAATGCCCTCGCGTACCATGAAGTAGCACTTCTCCCAGTTGAGGACTAGGTTGGTGTCGACGCAACGAGCCATCATGTAACACCCCGGCTTCTACCACCAATATTTTCTGCTTTGCCCCCGATGGGCTGCCCATCCGGGAACTCACGGCTTTGTTTTTGGTTGCCCAGGTGGTCACCCATCCTAGTACTACTTCCACCTAAGCACGCTTAACCGTGGAGTTTTCATGTGCTCCACAGCCAACTAAGCCCAAAGCGCGTTGGTGTTTGAAGAGGCAGGACATTTACTTATGAACCAAGGATCTCTCTTGTCCACGGCCGATGTGGGATTTTTTTAAAAGTGGGACGATGTTGTGTTTACCAAGGGTGTTACTAACAACCCCCCTTTGGACTCATCGTCCTCGATGAGGCGTGTCCCATCATCCCGAACGGCACAATTGTGGATCTAATACCACCTGTAACACCCCGGCCTCTCGTACCACCAATATTGTCCGCTTTGCCTCCGATGGGTTGCCCATCCGGGAACTAATGGCTTTGTTTTTGGTTGCCTAGGTAGAGACTTCCCAGGTGGTCACCATCCTAGTACTACTTCCACCTAAGCACGCTTAACCGTGGAGTTTTCATGTGTTCCACAGCCAACTAAGCCCAAAGAGCGTTGGTGTTTTAAGAGGCAGAACATTTACTTATGAACCAAGGATCTCTCTTGTTCACCGCCGATGTGGGATTTGCCTAAGAGTGGGACAATGTTGTGTTTGCCAAGGGTGTTACACATCATCCTATCAAGGTTGGAGAGACAACGATCAAAAGAATTCTTGAAGACAGAAAAATCATCCATGAAGACCTCCATGGAATCCTCGATCATGTCATGAAAGATCGCCACCATACATCGCTGGAAAGTAGCTGGAGCATTACAGAGTCCAAAGGTCATACGTTTATAGGCAAACGTTCCGTAGGGGCAGGTGAATGTGGTTTTCTCCTGATCATTGGGAGAGATCGGGATTTGGAAATACCTAGAGAAACCATCCAGAAAACAGTAGTACTGCTGACCCGCCAAACACTCAAGCATCTGATCAATGAAGGGAAGAGGAAAATGATCTTTCCTAGTGGCATCATTCAGTTTGCGTTAGACGATGCATACTCTCCAACCGGTCATGGTCCTAGTGGGAATAAGCTCGTTCCTTTCATTGGTAACGGCAGTCATGCCACCCTTCTTGGGAACCACTTGGACCGGACTCACCCAGGCGCTATTAGAAATGGGAAAAATAATTTCCACATTAAGGAGTTTGATTATTTTTTTCTTAAAGATCTCTAGCATTTTCGGATTAAGCCTCCGTTGAGGCTGAACGACGGATTTGAAATTATCCTCCATGAGGATCTTATGAGTGCAGAACGAGGGATTAATCCCTTTTATGTCGATAATCTTCCATGATATCGCCTCCTTATGTACTTTCAGCACCTTCAACAACTTCAACTTCTCGGCCTCCGTTAAGGCAGACACGATGATGACGGGTAGCTTCCTCTTTTTGTCCAGAAATGCAAACTCCAAATGATCAGGCAGATCCTTAAGTTCTAAGAAAGGAGGAGGGCTCTCAACGGAAGGTCGGTCTCTCGGATCGTCTGGCATGATCTCAACAGCTGACTCCGAATCTAGGGGTGGTGACACGGTGTCATCCATCAATGGTTGAGCGGTCATGGTAACCATCTCAACCTATGAAATCTCCCTACGAGAATCCATGGGTCCAAGGTAGGTCCTCCATGTTGGAACCCGTATGATACGTATCAATAACAATAACCACTAACAGATCTCAGATCTGTGTTTATACTATTAATACGATTAAGGATCTAGCTCATAATTAACATTGATTCAGTGTTATATATGTGTATCTATTATCAATATATTATCTGTATAAGATTAGTGTAAAGCTTGAGAGAGAGATTGGATAGCCATTCGTTAATTAACTCTCAAAAACTCCTTTTAAATTGTGAACAGGAGTTCACTATATATAGAAGGTGATCTGGTTCGCTAACATCCCCTAGCTAACCAGCCTCCCCTTTGTTACATACATTAAATTAGCGAAACACCCCCTAATTCGTTAACATCCCCTAACGAATCAGGAGGGAATACATTTAATGTCTAGTTCGCTAACATCCCCTAGCGAACTAGACTATAACTTAACGAACTAGCTATTAAATGAACTAATTATTACATTAATTAATAAATAAAAACGTTAACGATAAATACAAACACTCTAGACGCAAAACCGTGCACTAACACTCCATAAATGTCAGTGAAAAACTCCCGCACATGCGATGCGATGCGATGCGATGGTGTCAACGAAATACAGGAGTCGTCCGTCGACCTGGGGTGCTATCATCCCCAACTTTCAGAATCAATTTTCCCTCACGGACGTCGATCAACGCCTGTGCGGTGGCAAGGAATGTTCGGCCTAAAATGAGTGGGACACTATCATCCTCATTCATATCCAGAATGACAAAGTCCACCGGGAAGATAAACTTATCGTACGAACAAGCATGTTCTAGACTACCCCTCACTAATATTTCACGGAATGATCAGTAAGTTGGATACTCATTCAAGTTGGCCTCAGTTCACTAAGACCCAACTTTCTTAACACAGAATACGGCATGAGATTGATGCTAGCCCCAAGGTCGGCCAAAGCATGTCTAACCGTATCGTCGCCTAAGATGCAGGGAATTGTAAAACTCCAAAGATCAGCCATCATTTCGGGCAACTTGCTTTGCAACACTGCAGAGCACCCAGTACTCAAAGGAATAGAAAAGACCCCAGCTAGATTTTTCTTATTGGAAAGAATGTCCTTAAGAATTTGATATATTTGGGCATCTGAGTAAGCGCCTCAAGGAAAGGAATGTTCAGGTGAAGCTGTTTGAGAAGTTCAAGGAACTTGGAGTTTTGCTCCTCGTCTCTATCTGATCGGAGTCTCCCAAGATAAGGCAGTTTGGGTTTGTAGACTCTTAGAGGTGGATTTGATGATGATGAAGGTATATCGGTCGGCTTCGTGCTCGCTGGAATAGTCTGCTGGTGTGCCTCGGCCAGAGGAGGCTCCATCTGGATCTCCTCGTCCACCTGTTCCTCTTCATCAACCGCAGGTGTGACAACTCTCGAAGAACCAGCCTCTATTTATCTTCTAGCACCACTCCTAGTAGTTACCGCTTTGGCGAATCCGCTCCTAGTGCTCTCTCGGATAACTGGCTGGCAATATCTCCGACGTGATGCTTAAGATTAGCTAGAGACATGGCTTGGTTATTTAGCATAGCATCGTGTTCTGCAAATTTCACCTCATTTGTCACCCGGTTCCTCTCATCTCGCTTCAGCAGCTCATCCATCATCTCCTCTAGTGAGTATTTCTTCTCCTCTCTCCCTACTTGTTCCGAACTCTCCTAACCTAAACTCCCTGCCCGAATAGATTCTCTCGACGCTGGTTTTGGTATTGGGCTTGGTAGCCAATGGCTTGTCCCCCTCGATAGTTATTCTGATTTCTCCAGCCAGTGTTCTCGCCGAAGGCGGGGTTTCGATACCTCAAGGGGTTGTTGACGAAGTCGACCTCCTCCTAGTTGCTACCCGGCTTAACATAACAGTCAATGGTGTCCTGACCCCCTCGGCAAACATCACACTTCGCGACGCTCTTAACGGTAAGATCTCTAACGAGTTTGTTCAAAGCATCAATATGCGCCTGCATGCTAGTGTTCGAATCGACCTGAAGTACTCCTCTCGATGACGTGGAAGAATTTCTGCCCTCGTGCCCCTCGTAGCTCGTTGCTAGATCATCAAAAAGGACGACGCACTCATCGGGATCTTTGTTCTTAAGGAGGTTCCCGTTAGCAGTCTGATTCAACATCTCTCTCATATGTTGTGTGGCTCCAATGTATAATTTCTCGATGAGCATCCACTTATCTAAACCATGATGAGGACAACTAAGAAGGAGGTCCTTGAATCTTTCTAAATTCCCCGAAAGACTCGTCGGACCTCATGCGGAAGGAACAAATCTCCTCACGGAGTCGAGCGGATTTAGATGGCGGAAATAATTTGGTCATGAATTTCTCTTGAAGGCCCGCCCAAGTGGTGATGGATCCAACATGTAGTGACTTTAGCCATTTGTAGGCTTTGCTGGCAAGTGAGAAGGGAAAAAGAAGGAGATAGATGGCATCATCGTTTATGTTGTCGATATTGAAAGTTTCGCAGATTTGAACAAACATGTCAATGTGGTTTGAATGATCTTCGCTCTCTAGCCCATGGAATTGGAGTGCGGTTTTGATGAGTTGCATGACGTTGGCAGGAATGGACCAGTTGCCAGTGGCGACACCGTTCGGTAAGGTAATGCTAGAATGAGGATTCGGTGTCGGCCTACCATAGTTAGCTACTACTCTCCTAGGCGGTTGAACAAAATGTTGAAGAAACCAAGATTGTTGAGGAAGAGAAGAAGAAGAAGAAGAACCTGTCGGTGAAACAGAACGCTCTCTCTCGAGCAGGACTTTCTCGGTATCGTCAGACGTTTCAAGCTTCGGCGGTCCTTATGAGCGGGTAGGACGCATACGACTAAAAAGAAAAAACTAAAATTAACTAAGCTAAAATTGAAGTAAAAACAAATAAAAACAAATAAGCAAGTAAACAGAAAATAGGTAAGTCCCCAAACGCCTCAAACCGTAACGGCGCCAAAAACTTGTTGTGCGAAAATATATATATAAATAAAACACGTATCGCAACTAAGCTTTTAAAAAAAACCAAACAACCTATCCTAGTTCACACAAACGGCAAGTGTACCGGTCGCGTATAGCAAAGAAAAGGAAAGTCCAGATATCGAACTCGAAGAAACATGAGAACGGCTCAGATTATAGACCCTAATCCAAGTCCTACCTAATAATATTTAATTGATTTTATTTTATTTTATTTTAATCAATTTAAAACTAACTTAACTTAACGAAACTAACTAGAAAACTTAACTGAACTTTACGAAGCTCTTAACGAATATGGAGAAACGACTACCTAGGCAAGAATCCTATTGACAGTTCAACGGCTAACGGAATTAACTAATCACACGACACCGAGATCTTAAATAATTAATTAAGACTTATTAAATCTCGCTAGATTACCTCTCGGTCTAACCAACTAACCCTCACAAATCTAAGAAGATTGAATAAATGTACCGTGGTAAAGATTACTAAGGTACCCTAATGACACATCTCCTCTCGGACTCAACGACATAAAACCAGCTTAAAATAGGTACTAGCAATTATAGGGATAAAGGGGTAACAAAATCCAATTCGATCTAAGACACATATTTGCACGCAAAACTAAACCGGAAAAGACCAAAACTCGCTCTCGCGCAATTCTAACGTAACCGAATAAATACGCGAGACAAACTGACTCCCTATTACCTCTCGTTCGCAAGGAAGGTGAACCTATTGAATTTTAATAATTAATTGCACCAAAGATTGTGGTCGCGCTAACCACAAGCAGATCAAAAACACCAAGTCTATGACCTAACCGAATAACCCTAACCAGACGATACAAAATCAATCAATCAAGGCAATAAGGAGAATCACATGCAAAAAATATATAAAAACAATAACTAGCACATCCAAGATCAAAATAGATAAAGCTTTTCAAAAGTAATACGTCTTGTAATTAATAAAAACCAAATAAACCGTCAAACAAAATCAATATTCAAATCTACCTAGGTAGTGCAAATAATTTAGCTACTCATAATAATAATAGATAACACAAAGTTAATAAGTTTAAAAACTAAATTCATAATTAAAGAAAACAGAAAATCAAAGCAATAAACTTGATGAATAGCCTTCTATTTCTCTTGGTCACAAACCTTTGAAAAAAAAATATTTTTCCTTCCCTTGTTGTTGCTGGTGATCGTACTCCACTGATCAACTTGGAGTTGAGGAGTTGATTTTTTTTATGCTTTCTTGATTGGCTGCTTCTTAGCAACCAACTTTGACAAAAGCTTTTGATTTATAATAGTTTGTTTTTGTTTTCTTGATAACAATAGATCGGACCAAAATGATGGAGGAGTTTATTCTTTTTTTTTTCTTTGCTATCTCCCTACTGCCGATCCAAGGTAATTTGAGGTAGGGTTTTTATAATTTTATGTTAATATATATATATATATATATATATATATTGCATGGAAGGCTTCACACAAATGGGCTCGGGCCGGGCTTTAACTTGGTTCTTCAAGATTTGATCAAAATTGCCCTTTAAGTCTTGCAAAAACTCGGTTCTTTTTCTCTTTAAAACCCGCAACCTGTGAAAGATAAATAACTTTGTAAAATCATGTCAAAAACAAGTTATTAAACTTTAATTAGATATAAAAGTGACTAAAATAATGCTAAAAGGTGTGGAAAACAAGTGTGTTTTACAACACATCAAATATACACTCTGGATGTGCTTGGGAAACCAATTGGAAAGAGGTAAGTGAAGAACAAGATCGTATTGAGGAGAAGTTTGAGGCAGAACGTAATGAAAGGACTACTCGGGCTTCATGGAATCATTTTCAATATTTGCCAAGCTGAGTACCTCGTCCAACATCATAAACAAAGAAGCCGCCGTTTAAAGAGACAAGGAAAGCGTATCGCAAGAAGCATTTTGGCATGGATTAGAGACGCAAGTACCAAGCATCATCCAAGGGGGATTTTGTTAGTCCAAAATGTCTAATGCTATGTTTTGTAAGGTTAAACAAGTTGATTTTGTCATAATAGATTGTTAAGGGAGTATAAGTAACTTTTCCCGCCGCATAAGACTTATACGGGTGTATAAGTCTTACGTTGTAGACTTACACGCCCATAGGCCAATTGTATAAATATGTGAAACTTTGTCATATTTGAAGACTTTTGGAAAATTGCTGTAATCACTTGTACTCTCTGACATTGTTATATTCAAGAGTGATTATTACTTTGAGTTGATATGTGTTTGATTTTTTCGCTACTTGTTTCCGCCTTATAGCTTAGTATAGTGACACAACGTATTCGGTCCGTATCGTATTGCACTTACATGTATACGATGACATCATATGATCCGGCAACCGATATTTCATTATCAAACTGTCCTTAACTTAAACTGTATTATACTACATAGAA
Source organism: Bidens hawaiensis (assembly GCF_021521415.1). Classification (NCBI taxonomy): domain Eukaryota; kingdom Viridiplantae; phylum Streptophyta; class Magnoliopsida; order Asterales; family Asteraceae; genus Bidens; species Bidens hawaiensis. Next base: position 62,015 of record NW_027505169.1, read on the forward strand.
ATGATTATACTGCAATTAATCTTGGTTGCACGACCTATTAACCATCGCCAACAAAACCCCCTTAATGAACTTGATTATCATAGCTTAGTGATCGTTGTTTTTAACCCAGTTCCTACCATCACTTGTTCGCATAATTAATATGTCAATTAGTGTCTTGTGTAAGTATATAATATATGTCTTTGTTCGTCATTATGTAGGCTTCAATAACTCCAAGGTTAATCGGTCAAACGCTTAACGTTTTGGCCTATGGATGATTCTAGGGTTTATGTACAATTTGGGTGTTGTGTTACTATGTTTATATATTTCCACTTTAATAATATTATCAGCTAGCACCATAGCCCAGATGGCAAGGGTGTGCGTGTGTTCATGGTTGTGGGCTGGTGGGCGCGGGTTCGAACCCTTTCAGACCCGTTTATGGGATTTTATATTTGGTAATTAATATATTGGTTATTTAGCCTTTTAAAACACATTATATATATATTATAAAATAATAATTAATCTGTACTTTATAACCTACATGTCAGTTAGTCGATTCCCGAATTGTTGTTAAACCTTATATATATATATATATATATATATATATATATATATATATATATGAATGTATAATAGTTATTAAAGATTGTTAAAGATTTAAATGGTTTTTTGGTCGAAATTACATAATTAAAATATAAAAATAAATATTTTATTATTTTTAAATAGTTATTGGTCAAATATTTTTATAAACAAGTATTTATATAGTTATATATTATTTATTGAATTATTTTAATAACTCTTATAAAATAATTTTTAATAACTTATTTTAAACTCTCAACGTCGATCGATCTCAAATCATTATGAATATTTACTATCCATTTATTAATTCGTAGTATTCTTCGTTATTACTCTTGCTTAGGATTTTCCGTTGATACATCTCGACGAGCGTGACATTTTTTTATTACCATTCTTAACGCATTCATTCCTAAGCTTACTTGATAAGTTGAGTAATCACTCCCCTACTTTTACTTGTTTCCAATGATTTGGGGACATATGCGTATTTATATTATTTATATATTATTAGTATTCACATTAGCAACCGTTAACCTTGTGTGCTATCTGTTAATTGCCTAAAATTCTATCTGTCACTTGTTTATTTGAACGCATCTGGAGAGGTCCACAATTATAATCACATCATGTCGAAATGGCCGGCGTCCGATCGCATGAGAATGGTTTCACCGACAACTCTATTACTCACTCATGGTAACCAACGCCCGATTCTCATGGCAACAGTTTAGCCCACACATTATTATTTGTTTGATGCCCTGCTGGCGGTGCACGCATATAATGTATATATGTGTGAACTCTCGGGTGGGCAAAAGTAAAATTGCACTAATTTTGACGTTATTTTACTAATCTCGTGAAAATAACGTTAAAAGTGGGGGAAGGTTATTCAGGCATCATGTGGTGGCGTTGATAGCCGAAAGACAAGGGCACATGCACCAATCAGCCGGTGTCCCGATGATTGAGTGCTATGTGCCTTATGTCCAAGGCTTGATGCAAAACTACTATCGAGCTGGGGGTCTCATCGGAAGCAGCCTCTCTATCCCTATGGGGTAGAGGTAAGGTTGTCTACATCTTACCCTCCTCAGACCCTACCATAGCATTGCTATTGGTGGGATATACTGAGTACGATGATGATGATGATGATGATGATGATATTATTATTTGTTTGAAATGTTTACATGTTATGGCTTGATTGTGTATATCATAAGGAAAGTTTGCTCATTTTTCTCATATTATGTTATACTGAACTTACTGGTGTTTTACTCACTCAACCTAGTGTTGACATATATATATATATATATATATATATATATATATATATATATTATATATGCATATGCAGGTTTTAGACTGAATTTAATGCAAGCTTTTGGAAGAGATTTACATGTTGCTTTAAGTTAGAAGACTATTATCAAGACACAATTTATCATGAATTACATTTGAATTTATTCGTTTTTGCTTAATGAGCTGTTCTTTGTTATTTGGAATTGTTTAAATATTTAATTGAATTTAATAGATATTGTCATTTTCAAATTACTACATGATAGTACCTTGAGAGCTGTGAACAATCACTTTGTGCCTCGACATTTCCGCCTTAGGTTGGGGTGTGACAGATTGGTATCAGAGCCGAAGGTTTAAGATAGGTCGTTAGTGGTGCCATTGTAACACGCTTAGGAGCCCCATATGTGCTTATTTAATTGCCTTATGTGTTCAAATTATTTGTTTATGGCTTTCCTAGTTAATTGTTAAATTAATTATTTCTTTTGTTGTCATGCACACACAACTCCGAAGCTATGCTTCATCTTCAAAATATTTTTTTTACAACTCCGAGACTATGTCTCACTCTCAAAATATTTTTTTATGACTCCTCTCAAATTATTTTCATTTAATGTTAGTTGATTGTTTTCATTATTGGGAAATTCCTTGAGAATTACCTAGCTTTGTTTTTGCTCATTTTCCCTTAAAGCTAGGGAGTGTGACAAGATTCCCCACCAAAGTGGAAATTGTCATACGACCGACACATTAAACGTTTAGCGTAATCGGCTAAACGATTAAACTATTATTGTGTTTTATTGTTTTTAAAATTTCTAGTCAGGTGGAAAACCCATGGGACGTCATGGACACGCCAACTGTTCATTTTCACAATTCATTTTATATTGACGATATTTTGTTGGAGCATTATCATCCGTGGTGATACACGAGATGCTTCAACTACTCAAGTTTACATATACGTTTATTTGTTATTTAGTTTAGTCGGTTAAAACGCGATGTAACGCTCATGGGCCGAGAACCTCAGTTGTATTATTGATATGTTATTTTGATGGGCCAATAAAATGCCATGGACAAGTTCATGGAAAGCCCAACTCACACATTCGTTTTGTTTTGGTATGCTAACAAGTTGGGTGAATAAAATGTCATGGAAAGCTCATGGGAAACCCAACACATCAGAGACCATTCGTTATTTGTTTATTTCTTTGTATATTTGATTTCATTTGAAACAATCTATGATTTTATTTAATTATTCAATTAATCAATTACTCAATCGCATTTGAATCAAGATTTATTGATTTGATCAATTTGCATACTCAAAAACAATTTTTATCCTCATGATTGGACACAAATCAATCACTCATCCAGACTCAATTATCACGAGTCAATTAAAACTATTTATATTTTGTCATTGGATTGGTTTTTCCTCATATTCATCTTATCACATTCACAAGTTATTAAGATATATCATTTTGATTTGTCTCATACATATATCATTTTATTATTAAACTAGCAATTAATTTCTATATCATTATTACACATTTTAGTAAACAAATGGTTTTCACATACTCATGATATCACATATTCAACTATCAAACCTATTTCAAATAACTTATCAAATTCATAAAACTATTAAAGGTATTTCAAGTTATCACCTTCAAACTCTTAGTTGTTAACATCTCAATTTGTTATGTTTTGATAAAACTCATTCACCCATCAAATTACCTTATTGATTATCATTTAAATTCTAACGTATCCTTAAGTTATGAATAAACACTATCACAACATATTTAAATTCATTTTTCTTTAATCACTTATATGAAATTTACACAACGTATCAATCATCTAATGAAATCACAACTTATTTAAATCATAGAATGTTTTTATCTAAGAAATCATCGTCATAATCAATATCAACTATCTATTTTCTATAGCCGTCGTATGGCCCCTTGTTAAAGTAACTCAGATTCAAATCTTTAATGCAATAAATTCAATCATGTTCATTTAATCTCTTTTGTTGGAAGTTTCAATTTATTTACCCATAATCATTCTTATACAATCAACAACAACAATAACAAGACGCAAGTCAAATTTTTAAACTATGCTATTAATCAAATCAACAATCAATCTCAACAAAATAATAGCATCTCAAACAATAAACTTTACATTAGTATTCACTCGTTATGCTTCACTTGCAGGTATCATTGTTCAATTCAATCCTTATATCATTTTTACACCCAATGTAATCACTTCGATCATTCTTGTTAAACACTTGCCATACAACACATGCCATGTCTCCTACTCAACTCTATACACCTATTATACGTGCTTGCTACAACTGTGGAAGACCCTAATCGTCTCTGTAATGTGTGTTCTCGACTCATTCATGCACACTAAGCCCAAACAACACCTGCATTCTACTACACTACTCATGATCCGTTTAGACCTACCAACCTTATATATTTCAAGCTCAATTTTACCCAAAATTACTCTAATCAAATCCCAAACGTGCAACCCCTTCAAACTCAACCCATTCAAGCTATTCCTAGTCAATCTACCTCGACTGCTCAAGCTCTTATAAATTCAACTTCTCAAAGTGCTTAAAGTCAAGCCAATTAAGCTACTCTAGGACTCTGAAGACTTTTGCTGATTTTCTCATTCAATCATAATTTATTTGGTCTTTTCTAAATTATGGATTGTAACGACTCTTTATGACATTGGATTATTTCAATTTGAATTATTTATCCTTTGCATATCTTATCTCATGAATACGGTTATTTTTAAAGTGAATTGTTTATTATAGCATGCTTCTATCTTGTCTTCTTATTCTAATTCACCACAAATCCATCTTTATAATTTCAACTGTTATTGAGTTGCTTCTATAGATTTTTTTTCAAGATTTATAATTTTTACGTCAAAAGATGTTTTTAAAAATCTAATTTTTTTATTTAAGTCTACTACAATTTTTCAAATGTCTTATACATTGGTGATTTTCTAGTTTTATAGTTGAAACTTCTGGAAACTTTTGTTTTCTCCAAATCATATATTTCAAATGTTTTGTTTCCCACATGATGGGATGAGTTGTGTGGACCATCCGACGATCTTAGTAATTACGGGTCGACACGTAATTACCCAAGTCCTCGCGTGGAACTCATAATACGAACAATTGTATGACATAATATAGAATCGAAAGTAGTCAGGATAATGGTACAAATGTAAAGATGATAATGACATGGTGGATAAGCCACTTGTACATCCAATATATAAGTGTCATTATCGGATTTTCATTTGGAACGTTTTTTTTTTACTATTCAAAGTTTTGTGTTATGATGAGTTTTAAATTATATTTAAAATTTTCCTTTCCTCAAATTTAATTGTTTCCTTCTGGTATTCTCTAATTTCGGGACGATTCCCAAAAGTAGGGGATACCGTAACAATTCGGGTTTTCTAATTTAATACTTTGTAACCGTTACCCGACCCATTTCGGTGTTCGGGTTATTTTAGCAATAAAATATCGCGTCTATCGGGTTATTATTATTTTATTATTAGTTTTTTATTATATATATATAACCTTCATATATATACATTATTAACCCCAAACTAAAGTCTAACCTCTTTATTTATCCATATCTAAACTAGAAGGACCTATTTGTAAAATCTGTAATAATAATATATTACAAGTCTTTAACCCATTAACCCATATTCCAAACCTGTTTACCAACCCGTGACCCGTATCCAAGGATCCGTTTAGCTATCTTGTGCCATAATTCTCGTCGTAATCTTGAAATTGATTTATGGTTATTACTCCTCATGCCATATTCGGCCTCACCGACGTTGATTAGGAAATTAAGATCATATTGATAAGTATTAGCTATTTTATCAAACCGTCCTTAATCTATATTGTACTATACTATATAGAAACGATTATACTGCAGTTAAGATTGGCTGCACGACCTATTACCCATCACCAACAAAACCCCCTTAACGAATTTGATTATCATAGCCTAGTGATCGTTGTTATTAACCCGGTTCCTGCCGTCACTTGTTCACATAATTAATCTGTCAATTAGCGTCCTGTGTAAGTATATAATATATGTTTTTGTTCGTCATTATGTAGGCTTCAATAACCCCAAGGTTAATCGAGCAAACGATTAACGTTTTGGCCGATGGATGATTCTAGGGTTTATGTACAATCTGGGTGTTGTGTTACTGTGTTTATATTATCAATTGGCACCCTATCCCAGATGGGTCGGGTATGCGTATGTTCATGGTTGTGGGTTGGATCGCGCGGGTTCAAACCTCTTCAGACCCGTTTTTGGGATTTTATTTTTGGAAATCAGTTTTAATTAATATATTGGTTATTTAGCCTTTTAAAACACATCATATATATTATAAAATAATAATTAATCAGTACTTTATTATAACCGACATGTCAGCTAGTCGTTTCCCGAATCGTTGTTAAAACCTTATGTGTGTGTGTGTGAATTTATAATAGTTATTAAAGATTGTTAAAGATTTAAAAATGTTTTTTTTCTAAATTACCTAATTAGAATATAAAAATATATGTTATTATTTTTATATATTTATTGGTCAAATATTTTTATAAACAAGTATTTATATAGCTATATATTATTTCTAAAATGATGTTAATAACTCTTATAAAATAAATTTTAAATAAATTATCTTAAACTCTCAATACTGATTGATCTCAAATCATTATGAATATTTATTATCCATTTATTAATTCATAGTATTCTCCGTTATTACTCTTGCTCAGGATTATCCGTTGATACATCTCGACGAGCGTGACGTTTTTTATTACCATTCTTAACGCATTCATTCATTCGCTTACTTGATAAGGGGAATGATTTTACTTGTTTTCCAATGTTTTGGGGACATATGTGTATTTATATTATTTACATATTATTAGTATTCATATTAGCAACTGTTAACCTTGTGTGCTATCAGTTAATTGCCTAAATTGCTATTTGTTACTTGTTTATTTGAACGCATTTGGAGAGATCCATCATTATAATCACATCATGTCATAGTGGCAGGAGTCGGACGCATGACAATGGTTTCACCGACAACTCAATTACTCACTCATGGTACCCAACGCCCGATTTGCATGGCAATAATTTATCCCACGCACTATTAACTGTTTGATATGTTTACATGTTGTGCTTGATTGTAGACCTCATAAGGACAGTTTTCTTATTTTTCTCATATTATGTTATATTGAACTAACTGGTGTTTTACTCACTCACCCTAGTGTTGACATATATATCTATTTTATATGCATATGCAGGTTTTAGATTGAATTTAATGCAAGCTTTTGGAAAAGATCTAGATGCTGCTTTAAGTTGGAAGACTATTATCAAGACACAATTTATCAAGAATTAGATTTGAATTTTTTTTTTGTTTAATGAGTTGTACTTTGTGTCTGCCTAAAGGAGAACTGCCGATGTGGCTGCATCAACCACGGAACCAAAACATACTATCTGTGTGTGGGAATCCCTCCTCTGTAAAAATAGCAATATATGTCCCCGAAGGTGATGGAGACTGCGGGCCTTGTCGGACCAATATTAAAGATGGTGGTTCATGTAACTCACAAATCCCGGCTCTCTTGTCATCCTCCAACATGTAGGTCTCATTCGTGGGCCTCGGGTTAAAGTAATCCACTGGATATCGAGCAAACACCCCCAAAACGCTCTGCCATACGTTAAATATAGGGACCCAATGCTAACCATGCTGATGCACCCTCTAAACGACGACCTAAGGCAAATGAAGAAAGCAATAACATACAATATTGGCCTTCTGACGGTCGATAATTGATGATAGACATTATAAAACAAAGTTGTTGCACTTCTCATGGCCTGAGTGATGGCCATCGATTGTGCAGGAAACTATCATGTATAAATACATGTCAACCGGCTTCTAGATGGATAACTCAACAACTGTACTAGAATGTTCCCTATCTGCAATCTGCTCTCAAAACTGAGCTAAATGAGCCTTAGCCAACCAGAACTCTCGATCCTGCTGAGCTTGCAACGTGTAACACCGAAAACTCTGAATAAAAGTCAGTGCATGAATCTCCTCTTGTGTGTAGAACCCAGTGGCCATGGCAAAATCCGGAATAAACATCTTAGGTGTGTCGGTCCAGCGAAACCAACGAGCGTGTGCCTAAATGTAAAATAAAACTTACATGTGAGCTCAACATAATGAGGGGAGTCACAACCGAGCACAGCAGCCAACCAATCAATTAACGTCTCCCTGATCCTCAATCCCTAACGAATGCATCAACGGCCATTCAAAGATCCTTTATCGTAAAGCTGCACCTTTTGAATCCATTTATACATGGTGTTCTCGTCAGAAAAGAGAAGCACTATGTGGTGAGTACACAAGCCATCCCCGACTATATCAGCTCTCACAGTATCTTCGGTGATCGAATCTCATCCTCGTCATATCAAATCTCGTGCGATGGTCGTGGCGGCTGCTGGATAAACTGTGGGGCCTCAGGTGCATCCTGAGGGGAATCAACTGGACCACGACGGCTCGCGCCCTCTTGTCTCGGCCTCAATCTCTGCCGCTTGCACCCGACGGCGCGTGAAGATTTTAGTACATCGGACATATCTGTAAAATAAAACCGTTCGATTAGATATGTTAACGATAAACAGTGGAGATGACCGCATAGCATTTCGGTCGCGGTCGTCCCACACAATAAAATTAAAATAAAACAATAAAATGAAAAAAAAAAGAACTCGAAAAATTCGAGGACACCCTGTACACATATTCATAAAACCAGATTGTCCCACCCAAATTGAGATTGAGTATAGGCGGGTCAATCATTATCCGTTTAAAGCTCAAACTAACAAATCATACCCCAGAAGACTCGATTAAACACAAAACACACAACTGACTCGACTAGTATACACTATACAATGAAACACACATATACAGACAGACTCGAACAAGCACACAAATGAACTGACGGACTGCCTCAAACAACGTGCTACAACCAAACTCCATGTCGGTGTAAAATATGATATAACAAATCGGGTCCGTACTTTTCAATATATTTATAAAATATTATGAAAGCAAGTTAAATAGTACTCGTTTAATATTGAAAATTCATTATCTTTTAAAATAATATTACGGTAATTCTTATGTATCGAACTCCGAACCCGACCCGTCACATCATCCATTTAACGTACCGATTTCAAACCACAATCAAATCAACCATACTCCACACATATGAAGTCCACAGTGAATATATTCACACAACTGATTCCCGAGCCTATTTTATCTAACCAATCCATATTAAAAACTCAGTAACAATATACTCAACATAGCTTAATTTAACCAAGTATAAATTAAAAATACATGATACCAATAAAACCCCAACCTAACCAGAAACATAAGGTTCGTAGCATTCCTAACTATTAAACCCGACAGCAACTATAACATCTATGCAATTCACATTGTGACATCCGGCATTTTTAGGTTAACTCTGTTAACTAAACCCAGTTAAATCCTGTTGACTATCTCTATAAACTCAGTTAGTTCTGTTAACTATGAGTATGAACTCTTGTACATGTAGTGTCATGTATGTTTACATTTAAGTCAATGTAACAGTGGTGACTTAAACAAGGATAAGTGACTAATTATAACTAGGATAATAAACTCGTCTTGCATGTTATAATAAACATGTCATATAACATGTATGATAAGTATAATGTGCTATGTGATTAATATGTTATATTATGGTTATTACATGATGATGTGATTGTAAGTAAGCTAAATGATTAAATAGGTTATATTGTATGTCATGTAACATGTTTATTATTTAAATATAACCTTAGGTTATGTTACATAGGAAATGTTTATTAAAATATGTAGCATGTCACACATGAGTTAATAAAAGTTAACCTAAGTAATTTTATTCATTAAATCAATCATAAACGGTTGTTAATAACAAGGAGGTTACAACTATTGGATGTCAACACATTTTCTTTTCCCTTTCCCTCTCTCCCTTGGCCGTAGATCCCACACACACACACATACTCTCACTTTTTGTTTTTGTAAACATCATCTTCTAGTATTTTCTCCATAACACAAGAGTTGGTGATTTTGGTAAACAAGGGTTTAAGCATTTGATCAAGCAAAGTGAGTAGATTATTATGTTTATATGTTTCTTTTTCTTTTAATTCATATGAACCTTGTATCCAAATGGTTGGATCATGAAAGGGGATGATCAAAGTTTGACAAATAAAAAGGATTTTTGTATGAGTCTTGATTAATATTTTGGGTCCTTTATAAATACTTGTGTTCTTATTATGAAATCAAATGGATAAAAATAAGACATGCAATTTGATTTGGTAAGAATGTTTCTTGATGATTGTTGAATCAAAGGATAGAAAAGTTGTGATTTGTAGTTGATTGTGGTTAAAACTGCTTGCTGGCAGACTTGGTGTCTCGGATTGTATTGTGAATAAATTGATGATATGTTTGAGTTTTTGATCGATTTTTGATTCTATGAACATGTACTTTGAATCTAGTTTTCAGAAAGTCCAAAATCTTAATTTTTGGACACTGTTAGAATACTTTTTATTAATTTACAAAATCAGGATGCAAATCTAAATTAGAGAAAATAATTCTGAGTTGAGTTGTAAATTTCATAACTTGATGATAAAAATATATATGGATATAATTCTACTTCTAGGATGTTGTAAATTGAATTAGGAATCTAGTCCAATTGGTCTTGAATCAATTGGACAAATATGGAATTTTTGACAAATTTTTTATTACTGCTGTATTGTTGTAGAAATATAAATCATGTTGTTGTAGTATATGAATATTCTGGACGAATTGGTAAATCCAAAATTTGTGAGAAAAATATATGTTGAACCTAATACTGATGTGTACATGTGTGATTTATTTGGTAATTTAATTGTGAGTTTTGATTGATGAGAAAAATCGATTTAGGTGGTATAAATTGTTAAAGGTGATAAAGGTGTTGGTTGAATTGAGATAATTGCAAATTGTGATATGTTAATTGTGGTAAATTAGAACTTTGACTTTTTAAGTCAACTTAGAACTAGTTGACTAAATAGTTAGTCTTGCTTGTGATGTTGTGAAAGTGTATTGATCATAGAATTGCAAGGAATATGGCTAAGTGTGTATACTTGATGATTGATTAAGTGTGACTAGAATTATAAGGTAAACATTCTAAGTCCAACCTTTTAGTCAAAGGTCAATATTTTAGTCAAAGGTCAAAACTTTAGTCAAAGTCAACTTTAGTCAAAGTCAACAAAAGTCAAACTTTGGTCAAAAGTCTTTTTAAAAACAATGGGAGATTGTTGGATACTAGTGGTTCTAGGAACCATCCCACAAGTTACTTACGTACTTACATTTTTAGGGTCTTAGCACGTGACGCATTTACGTCGGTCGGATTTGTGTAATACCCGAAGCACCAACAAGGTGAGTTTACGGCCCCATTTATATACCTTTCCTTTGGGGGAGGAAACATGCAAAACTGTTTTACTTTACTTGCTCTAAATCTTTACACAACCGTTTGGTTGCTTATAACGTAGTGTTTCTTTGCCATGGAAAGTCCTCACGAACATCGGACCGTTAACTAAGGTTAACTGGCGTGGTAAATTTAAGTAGTACTATTGGGTTTGACAAACCCCACCCTGCATTATTCTTGACTGGAGGTCGAACGGGGTGTAACTTTGACCAAACATTGTTAAGTTTTGGCAATACTTGACTTGAGGCAATAACTAGTCAGCTTCGGTCGTGATGGAAACATAACACTATGCGGCAACGAGTTAACTAAGTATAGTTAACCATGGGCCACTTTTATTTATAAATGTTTATGAACTGATAGAGCATAACTTACTTTGAAAACCTGTGATCTCACCAACCATATGTGTTGACTCTTTTTAGCATGTTTTCCTCAAGTCACTAGCAAGCACTTGGATTAGGATAACATTGCATGCATGGACTCGCATTGGTTTAAGTTTGAAAATATCTATTTGATATTGGTTTTGCGCTTGTAGCGCCATGAATTATTTAAACTTGTTTGGGAGATGGCTCCCGCACTTTGTTTAGCTTCCGCACTAGCACTTAAGTACTCTGAACATTTTATTTTGATTTGTTAAAACTTTTAAGACCATGTAGATGTCGTTTGGTGTGATTAATGTGTTCGGATCCTGGTATGTCACCCGCCTTACGGTAAAACTCCGTTAGTGGAAATTTGGGGGTGTGACACACATCAACATTCAATCTACTTTATAACACCGGAAATACCATAATTTATTAGGAATTCTGATCACACGTACCTCGATGTCGGATTAATCACAACTAAAACAAAGATAATTGATGGCGGTGGTCGTAAGCAATTGTGATAGTAGTGTGACGTTGGTGGTTGTGGTGGCAGTGGATGTTAGTGACGGTGGTGATCTATGGCGGTGGTGACAGGTGGTTATGACTACTAACGATAGTGGTGGATTGTGGGGTTGAGTTAATGCAGATGATGATTGAGATAGTGGTGACGGTGGTCGGCGGTGGTCATGATGGTGGTAATTGACGGTGACAGCGGTGGGGAAGTGGTGAATGTGGTGAAATGGACGGTGGAAAGCAGTGGTGATGGTGATTAGAGAGATATGAGAAGTGATGATGATGAAAATGTGTAATGGAAGGCGGTGGTGACCATTATAGTATATAATTTTTGTTTCGGATCTTTTTGACCCATCGCGTAACGCGATGGGTATAAATGAACACCGTCGCGTACTGCGACCCACATTAAAGAAGATTAGGGTTTCAGTCCCAAAGTTGTACGCGATGGAACATGTCAGGCATCATCGCGTATTGCGATGATGACAGATTTATCTGAACGTCAAACTACCATCACGATACGCGATTGGAATAGTAAACAGAAAGTTTTACACATTTTTGGGTCTGGACGTTTTCTGACTCGACCACTTTTCGGCATCCCAACATCACCGTGAACATGTTTCCCAACTCAACACATGCTTCACGTACCTGGAAAGACGTGTAATTGACCAAACCCTTACCGAACTCTTTGTAATGCATGTTCATCGACTAGCTTCCCCACACTAGGTATTGCTGCACGAAACTTGAGAGAAACAACCAATATACGACTCAACAAAATAAAAACAAATTGGTAACACATTTACAAACCCGGATGGCCTTCCGGTCAGCACTGAATTTCATGTCTACAACTCGACAATGCCCTGCATGCTCAATTGTCTTCATAAACCGGTATGGTCACAATGAAGCTCACCGATTCCTTTCCCAAGTTGTGTATGTCTTCCATTTCCATATATGGCTTTAGTCTATAGCCATTCACCACTTGCCTCACGTGGTCATCAAAATCTTAAATCTCGTATTGCTTTTGATTCTTGAAAGACCAGGAGACGGACCGTAATACGTCATCATTTACGTGTAGGAATGATGTGAAACGGATCGAAAACGTTGCGTTCACTATACTATTCTAAATGGAGGAAAAACGTAGCAAAAGAACTAAAAACATGTCAACTCACTTTAACAATCACTAATATTCATTTGACAATTTCAGTACAAGTGATTTCCATAGTTACAAAAAACTGTTACAAAATATGACAAGTTAAATTATTTATACGCATACCTATGGCCATATAAGTCACAGTGGCGTATAAGACTTCTACGCTGCGTATAAGTCTTATACGTTACAACTTATATGCCCTTAATAAGATATTTTAACAGTTTAGCTCGTTTAACTAATACAAGACCTAGCAATAGACATTTTGCATTAACAAACTCCCCCTTAGATAGTGCTAGGTCCTTGCATCTTCAATCAATCCCAACATGCTTCATTCGATAAGCTTTCCTCGCTTCTTCAAATGACGGCTTTGTTGATCTTTGTTGTGAAGTTGGACGAGGTACTCGACTCTGCATATACTGAATCTGATTCCATGACGGCTAAGTAACCCTCTCCTAACGTTTGGCTTCAAACTCTGCCTCAATCCGCTCTTGTTCAGCACTAACTTCTCTACAGTTAGTTTCCCAAGCTCGTCTAGAATGAATATTCTTCTCAAAGCATAAGTCAGCGACTTTATGGAATTGATTAGCTTGAGTCTTCACTTTATCGTCCGAACATTGTATTTGCTCGTATGTAACACCTCAATGTCTTTCTGAGAGCAATTCATTATCCATATAGGATCATACACACGTATCACATCATACTTCTTCTCACCACAATCCAAATAGATTCTCGCTTCACCAGTTAATGCCAAGTATGACCAGCAAAGGAAATAAGGATGAAATTTATGTTCCATTGGGTATAACTGTATAATTCGTAGCGAATATCGAGTATATCTCAAAGTATGTATCAACTCACCTTCAGGATTCTTTCTATTTCTTGACATAAACACTCGAGGTACCTGAGGTGTCCACTTCTTGAATCCTCTTTTCGCTTCATTCACAATAAATTCCCAAATGTCGTTAACATGACCACTCTCCGGCTTGTAGAGTAGGTCATAATGTATACAAATATCGTACACATCGAACCATGGTAAACTTTTAATCTCCATCAAACTATTGAAGTATTTAACTCCAAATAGTTTTCGAATAGCAATCTTCCGAATCTTACATAAATAAGTTATGCTTATGCACTTCCCCAACGCCACATCTTTTTGAGTTTTCTTATAGTACTTCACCGAGTTCAAGTACACTTGTTTTGGTTCAACATTATGCTCAGAGTACCATCCCTTCATCTCCTCTTTAGTGAATTTCTTTGGTTGTTTCGAAGGATTTGGTTCCATCCCAATCTCTTCATCGAATACCTCATTAAAGGCATCGAACTCTTCAGATTCACCCACATATTTGATAGACTCTGGTTGCTCATCAAATACAAAATCTTGATTTAACCAGTCTTCATCGATACTTGTCTCGGAGATATCCTTTTCAAAATCAAACGTTAGATCATCCACATATACGTCTAACATCTTTGCAAGCTCAGACTTGTCAATAGGAATCTCTCCTTCTTTTAATTCATCCACCATATTAGATACTCTAAACTTTGAAGAATCTAAGAACATATCAAAATCTTCTAACTCTTCTTACTGTTTCTTAATAGAAGTATCTTTAGTTTCAGACTCCTGTTGTGGTTCATCAGTTTGAACATCACCACCAACAGAGTCAAACGTTTTCTTAAACTTTCCATATAAAGAACCAGCACCACCTTGTGTGTCATCATCATCATCTAAATCTGTATAATCATCATCTGAATCACCAAAATCTAACGTCTAACATCTTTGCAAGCTCAGACTTGTCAACAGGAATCTCTCCTTCTTTTAATTCATCCACCATATTAGATACTCTAAACTTTGAAGAATCTAAGAACATATCAAAATCTTCTAACTCTTCTTACTGTTTCTCAATAGAAGTATCTTTAATTTCAGACTCCTGTTATGGTTCATCAGTTTGAACATCACCACCAACAGAGTCAAACGTTTTCTTAGACTTTCCATATAAAGAACCAGCACCACCTTGTGCGTCATCATCATCATCATCTAAATCTGTATAATCATCATCTGAATCACCAAAATCTAATTCTTCCTCTTCTTCTTCTTCTTCTTCTTCTTCTTCTTCTTCTTCCTCCTCCTCCTCCTCCTCCTCCTCCTTCTCTTCCTCAACAATCTTGGTCTCTTCAACATTTTGTTCAACAGGTATTATCACAGTTGGAGCAATATCAAAACAGGTTCATCCACCTGCGTAACCATATCACTAGATCCCCCGGCCTGCACAAAGGCAACTGCATCATCAATAATAATAGGATGTTCAACTTTAGACTTTCCCTTCTCGGCAGCTATTTCATTATCATGCTCCATACGAAATAAACCTTCAGCAACACCAATATCCCCACCATACACTCGTTCAAATACTGTGTCGCTAGCTTCAGCTCTATCAACTTAGAGTTAAGTCTAATACCTAGCTTCTTCTTGATATGTTCAATCAACAAATCATTAGATAGCTTTCTCTTCCTTTCACTTTCATCCAATCTTTTCTTTATTTTAACTTTCTCAGCTCTTAATCGATCATTTTCCTCACTCAGACTTGTAATCCAAACCTCTTTATTATCAACCTTATATTTCAACCAATTGATTTCTAATCTAGTCGGACCATCCAACAACAAATATGCATCAGAATAACGTCCAAACGATTGTTGAGACACATTAGGATCAACTTTAGAACTCTCTTTGTGTACGGGTTCTTCAACAGCTGGTGTAGAGCGTGGAATAAACTTCTGAGCAGTAGGAGTTTTCATAAGTTTGTCAATAGAATCATCCAGACTTACTTCAAATACAGGAGTCATCTCAGCTTCAACAGTTACATCAGCCTTAGAAGGTTCAGGAGTCTTTTCCACATTCATATCCACTCCAATATTTGAATCTTCTGGTTCATCAACCAAACTAAAACCAGATTTAGGCTTTTTAGCTATATGTTTTCTACGTCTCTTCTTTTGGCAGGCTAGATTCAAGTACATAGGTTTCGTCTTTATCAAACTTCTTCTTTGTACGCCTCTCTTTCTTCAATTCTAAGCATTGCACGAGGATCAGCCAAAATATCCCTTTTAATCTCTAGATCAGACTCTGTTTCCTCATCATCCGGATCAACAGTCTGTTCAATATCAACAACAAGTTGTCGTTGTGAAACAGGAGAAGAAGGCCTTACTTGTTCAACTTTAACAGCTTGCTTCCGCTTCTTCTTAGATTTCTAAGAACCCTCAGCTTCATCAGCTAGTTCGGCCTCAGTCTTTACAAACCAACGACTTCCACCAATAGGCACGAAATTTTGTAAATATACAAGTTCATTCTCTCTATCAGAATCACTTCCATATATTCTCCACTTGTTATCAGTCGATGCAACATAATCTGGATTTTTTAAGTGTCCAAATATAGCACAAAAAACAGGAATCTCCTCCTCAGAATTTTTCCTGTATGATTTCAACTTAGCACACCCTTTCACAGACATGTGAGCCAGTTTCATCTCTTCACTAACCTTATCAACCTCAGGAATTGATTATCAATAATAAGCTAGATGAAACGTGGGTACATCAACTATTTTCTATCAAAGTACATCTTCATATGCTCGAATATAACCTTATAGAAGTTATATTTCAAGGTCAGGCAAACAGCAGTCATCATGCACATCTGGTAGTCTAATCTCCTCGTGCCCTCTTTTTCGATGTCCCAAACAATGAACGATCACATGTACCAGAAACTTGAAAGGCCTCGACAATCCCGTCTTCAAGTAAGCAACTCTGTTCACATCGTTCTTGTACCCCATCCTTTGTAAGCATCCCGTAACCATCCTTTCGTCTAAAGTAGTAGGATCAGTCGGCTCATCACGTATCTCCAAAATCTCATGAAGCACTTGCTCAGACACTATACCTTCCTTCTTTTGCACCACAGACTTAATGCTTTCCTCTTCCAGCTTAGCATTCTTCCAGAATTCCTCAACGGTCTCCTTTATAACCACTGTGTTAACTGTAATCGCCTTTAGAATTCTCGAACTATGAAAGAATGGCAGTATATGCCTGAACGGTTCCATCTTCTTGCTTGTTCCGTCCAAAAATGCACAAATGTTATGATTAACATCATATTCTTTCACCATTTTCACACACTAACAAACAATCAACATGTTAGACATTTTTAAAAAAGAATTTAACAATTTTAAAAAAGACCGTATATGTATAAGTGCAACTCAACGGATAAGTTTTTATGAACGTGTAAGTGTGCACAACGTGTAACTATGATCAACTTGCAAGTGTGAACAACGTGTATGTGTGAACAATGTGTAAGTATGCTCAACGTGTAAGTTAATTTACACGTATATGTCCATTAACGTATATCTCTGTTATGAACGTGTAAATCTAATAAACGGATATGTCATGAGCAGCGTGTATGTCCATTAAACGTATAAGATTTTCTAACTTATAAGTTAAAGAAATTATATACCATATAAATCCATTGGACTTATACGCCGTATAACCTCCAACTTATACGGTCAAAAATCAAACCTAGGTCAAAATTAATTTGGACAAAATAGACACCAACAAACAATCAAAAATGGACAATAAAGTTCGATTAAACTTCACTAACATGTGTAAATCAAAAACCATGAGAACATTGTCCAAAATTAAGTCCAATTTTTGAGATATATGTACTCCAATGTTCATCCCTGTAACAAACCCAGATTCAACAAGATTAGAAGTGATATATACCTTCAAAGACTCAAGTGATGTGAAAATCAACCACAAGAATCACAAATATCAAATATGTTGGGTCCATACTTTGTTGGTTTGTACTTATGGTTTGTACTTAGTAAGTTTTGGTTTGGGTTATGAATGTAAACCGAGATCCTTTATGGATCTCGGTGGGCTTTGGGTTTTTTGTTGGGCTTGGGTGTTGGCTACCCTATATATAGAACATATTGTATAGGGTTTCGTTTGGTCATTAATATAGTCATTGTGGTGAACGAGTTTTGTAATCAAGTGCTTAAGCATCCGACGTTTATAATAACATGTGTTTTAAAGCATTTCATTGTGTTCTTTACGTATTAGTTTATTTGTCTTGAATCACCTGACGATACAATCCGCAATATCGTTGAGGTGTGTTGATATCATATTGAAAGATCTCTCTTTGGGACCTACAATTGGTATCAAAGTCTTTGACCTATTCAGGCTCGTTATTGTGATATCAACTGATTCAGGATCTACGTATTTTGGTGTCTTGGTTGTATTTCTGGCGAGTTGTTAATCGGAGAAGAGGAAAAGGGTTTTGTTTTGGTAAAAAATTGTGTTATCTTTAGAATCTATTCAAATCCCGCTTATTTAGGGAGTTAGTTGTTACCAATTTCAACTTATTCTCTAAGTTCTCGGCCAGTATAATCAGTTCTCGGGTAGATTTGGGGGGTTTTCGGCTAATCTTTCAAGTTTTCTCTTGAAAACTGATCGTTTTCGGTCGGATTGAAGGGTTCTCTATCAAACTATGTAGTTCTCGGTCAACGTTCCTTAGTTCTCGGTCAACAATCCCGGTTCTCGGTTAACAACCTTGGTTCTCTGTCAAGTCATTCAGTTCTTGGTCAACTTTGGTTCTCAGTCAACATTCCCTGGTTCTCGATCAACAACCTTGGTTCTCTGTCAACGCATTCAGTCTCAGTCCACTTTGGTTCTTGGTCAACGCAGACTGTAAACATATTTGGGCCAGATCCATCATATTTGGGCATGTTGTATTGGATTTTTGAAGTTTTGGACTTAAATTACTTTTGGACTATATAAAATAAAATGGATCAACTAATTAATAGTAATAGGTCATCCAATGCTTCACTCCATCAAGAACTGGACTCCATAATGGGGACCACTACTCGCGTGCCCCGTCTGCTGTCTCATGAGGGGTTTAGTGAGTTGAAGTTTCGTTTCGAGAAGTATGTTAAGATGAAAGATGCCAAAATATGAAGAAGCATAGTTAGGGATCCCCAAGTCATCACTTACCAACGAGAGAACTCTACTGAAGTTGCTGTGAAGCCTATTACTATGTATGATGATGATGATCTTGCTAAGGTAGAGGAGGATGAAAAGGCTCTTTCAACCTTGACTATGGCACTCTCACCTGAGATTGCCCTGGGTTTTAGAGAATTGCAATTTGCCAAGGAACTGTGGGAAGCACTGATTGAGGTGTATGAAGGTAATGAAGACATGATGAGAAGTCGTCAAGATCTTCTACGACAAAAATTCAATATGTTTAATCATGTTCTGGGAGAGTCGTTGGAAACTCAGCTTTAGAGGTTCATAGCTCTTATGACTGAGATGAGATCTGCTAGCATCAATTTAACAGCTTCTGAGACAAACAATAAGTTGGTGAATTCGTTACCTCAAAATTGGGATATGAATGTTGCTGTCATTAAGAAGACGAAAGATCTCAACAAGCTGACACTGTTTGAGGTTATGGCCATCATCAAAGCATGTGACATGGACGACAAAGGACTTGCTATAAACGATGCAAACTCCTATAGTGCAGCTGGTTACAATGTTGCCTCCAATAATGCACTCATCTCACAAGATAATTTCTCAATGTTCAAGACTACTCAGGGACAACAGAAATTTCAACCCCAAGCCAACTTCTCAATGTTTAAATCCACTCAGGGTCAGGGTAAATATTCACATGTTTCACCACAACCAGCACTAGTGTTCGTTGCTAAGCCTGGTCAATCATCTCCTACTGTTAGTGCTCAGCCTCAATCATCTGGTGTTTCTCCTTGTCAGAACTCCAGCCAAGCTCCTTCTATTTCAAAAGAAACTCAAGAAAACATTGCTTTAATGGCGGGGTTCATGAGCTGTTATAATGCCTTTCTTGTGGGAGATTTGGTTCAACCTGTAGTGGCTGTTGAACTTAATCAAATTCATCCTGATGATGTAGAGGAAATGGATATCTCTTGAAAAATCACCATGGCAGTATTTTGGGCCAAGAAATTTACTAAGAGAACTAGAAGAAATAATTGGAACATGCCAAATAATCAAAAGGTGGGTTTTAAAAAAGACACTCTGAGGTGTTACAAATGTCACGAGCCAGGTCATTTTGCTCGTGAGTGCACTAATCCAGCCAAGGAAGGAAATATGGAAAGGGCGCTGGTTCCAATGGGTAATGCTAGAGGAGAAGCTGGGGGTAGCTCAGGTGATGGTGAAAGGGGTTTGGTTGCTCAACAGTTCTCCCGGTCTGATCAGATGGTTGCTCTCAACATAAACAATCAAACTGCCAACTTTGCTCGTGTTGAGGAGTCTGAAGAAGAAAATGCTGCTGAGGAACAAGTCAAGGAACTTCAATTTGCATTCATGGCATTCACTTCTCCTAGCTCTTCTGAGGTAAGTTCTTCTTTATGTTCTCAAACTTGTATTGATAAACTAGATCTTTACAAATCTCATAACAGTAACTTGCTTAGAGAAATGGAAACGATAAAATCTGAAAATCATAAGCTTAAGAAAACTAAAAAGGCTTATTTGGATTAAAAAGAGGCATAGAAAAAGGACTTTTCCAAACTAAAATCCAATTTAGTTTGAAATGTTGTCACCATCTTGATGCCAAACAGAAAATTGTAGAATTAACTGCTGAACTGGAAGTCTCTAAGTTAGAAGTATTTAATCTAACTGAAAAAATTTAAAAGGGCTGAATTTGATTTTAGAAAGTCTGATGGCTCCGGTAAGGTAGTTAATTCCATGACTGAAAATCATCTATGGTGGAAAGAGAATGAGGATGAGGGTATAGTCAGGTACCCCCACCATATAATGACAACTACACAGGTCTTCCTCTTACTAAAGAAAAGGAAGAAAAGGTTAAAGACATGAAGTATGGTAAACCTGCTAATAATGAAAGGATCGACTTAGTAGAAACTACTTCATCCATTTTAAAAGTGAACGATTCTGATGTGTTTGCCTCATGTGCAGATAGAGTAATCATTGAAGATTGGACTGATGAGGATGATGAGTCTCGTGTTTCAATTAATAAAGACATTATATCTGATGTTTCGTTAAAATTACCTGTTTTGAATTATATTTTCCGACTGTTTGTGTGGGCTTTGTTTTTAAGAACAAGGATACTTGTGTGGTTGATTCCGTTAAGACTTTGAATTCTGATAATGTGATTTCTAATAAGTTAAAACAATCAAAAAAATCCAACAAGTACTCATCGCCTAAGTTTGTTAAAGAGGGATGCTCTATTGACAAACAAGGCAGTAAGTTAAATAATGTGACAAGTGGTAAGCGTCAAGTAAAGTAAACTGGTCCGCGCAATCGGTCCAGACAAGGAGTTGCTAAAAATAATTTTTATGTAAAACATCAAACTTGTTTTAACTGTGGCACTCCTAGTCATATTGCCAGAAATTGTCCACATCGTCCGTATGTTCCTTATTATGGATTTTATTAGAGGAATATGCCTTATATGCCTCATAGTGTCTGCAGGCAAAATTTCAGGCATAATCAGGCTAATCCCTCTAACGATGATTGGAACAGAAAAAAATCTAGCAGGTTTAGTTCTCATCAAACCAAGCCTAACATGTTTTGTAAAGAGGGTAGAAAAGGTGCTTCGGTCACTAAAACGAACACGAATTCTAAACTGAAACAAGTGGAAAAGACAAAATCATATGTTTCTAACCCTTAAAAACCAGAGATCAAGTCATCCATTCGTACTTATAATGCCAAATCTTACAATGGCAGACATAAATGGTTGCCTAAATATCCGGTAAAAGAGTCTTTAAATTCAATGTTAGATGATCAAAAGGATATGTCATGGCAACCTCACAACCTTAGATGAGTCAGGGACACCCAGTGTCACTATGGACTGGGTACCAAAGTCTAACTAATCTCGCACATCGTGTTGGAACAGCTATGGAGGAATATCATCAGACTTTGGTATGTTGATAGTGGCTGTTCCAGGCACATGACAGGAGACATTTCCCAGCTACACTACATTCAAATATTTAATGGTGGGAATGTGCCATTTGCGGGAGGTGAAAAGAGGAAGATTACACAGAAGGGTATTTTAAGTAACGGTGATCTGAAATTTGAAAATGTTAATTTTGTTCCAGAGTTGAAGCATAGTTTGTTGAGTGTGTCACAAATCTATGAGAAAGGCTTCTCAACTCATTTCACTAAGAAAGAGTGTTTGATTTTGAAACCTGGTATCATCATACAAGAATACTGGATTCTTGTTCGATCACAAAGAAAAGATAATGCTTATGTGATTGACATGAACAAAAATGTTCCTGATAAAATAACCTGCTTGTTTTCAAAAGTGCCAGAACATAATGCCATGCTTTGGCATCATCGTCTTGGTCATGCTAATATGAAAAACTTGAACCGTCTTGCTAAAAATGATTTGGTACGTGGTTTACCTATTAAAGATTTTATTACTATTGAAAAATATGTGTCTTGTGCCTGGGTAAACATCATCGAAAAACTCATAAGCCGAAATTGATAAATTCCATTTCATCAATTTTCCAATTGCTACATATGGATCTTTTCGGTCCGGTTCATGTTTTGAGTCTTTCCCGTAGCTCTTATTTTCTCGTTATTACTGATGACTACTCATGTTTTACTTGGTTGTTTTTCTTGTCAAATAAGAGTGAAACTGCAGAATTGATCAAGAGGTTTGTGGTTCTTATGGAAAAATAACTGAATCTGAAGCTGAAGGGAATTAGTTGTGACAATGGTACGGAATTCAAGAATGCCTCGTTGAATTATTTTTGCTCAGAAAGAGGGGTGCTTCGTCAGTATAGTTCAGCTCGGACACCGCAACAGAATGGTGTGGTTGAGAGGAGAAATATGACTCTTATCGAGGCAGCGAGGACTATGTTTTGTGATTTTAAACTATCATTATTCTTCTGGGCCGAAGTTATTAATACGACATGCTATGTTCATAATCGGGTAATAATCAACAAGTCTCAAATGAAAACTCCATATGAGATTGTTTATGGTCATAAGCCCACAGTTGCACACTTCAGAGCATTTGGTTGCCCATGTACTCTACTGAATCTTGAGTCAACTCCAAAATTTGGGGCCAAAGCTGATGACTGTTAATTCGTTGGTTATGCTGGTCAAACTGCCTACAGAGTCTACAAAAAGTCAACCAGGAAAAATTTGGAATCATATGATGTTCGTTGGTTGGAAGAAAACGAATCCGATGCCCGTGTTGGTCCTGACTGGCTGTTCGACTATAATGAACTCTTCAAACCGTTTAATGTATTTCCAAGTATCAACACAGAAACGTCAGGTGATGCTACCATAGATGCTAAGAAAGAAGACCCACATGCAGTATCTACATATCTCCAATTCTGGATGATGATCTCACAAAGCCACTTGATGTTACTCATCACCTTACTCCGCCAGTCTCCGTCAATCAGCCAGAAGAAGTTACTGAAACTGTGTCTTCAACTTCTTCAGAAAATGCTCCAACAGTTGAGGGGGAGAGTGCTATTCGTCAAATTTTCGGGAGCACTTTGTTTCCTGATGTCATTCCAAATGAATACGTTGCCAGCACCTCATACTCACATAGTACGACAGCTTCTGGATGGAAGAATCCTCTCACTGAAGTTGAAGAGAATTTATCAAATCTACCTCCTACCGGAGTTGTTCCCGAACAACCGATTCCAACAAGAACTCAATGAAATCATCCAACAGAGAATGTCATAGGTCCTCTTGAAACAGGCGTATCCACTAGAAGTCAGACTGGACACATAAACAGTTTCCTATTCTCTTGTTTTATCTCTCGGATTGAGCCAAAGTCGGTGGAAATGGCTCTTCAGGAACCAAGCTGGGTGGACGTCATGCATGAAGAGTTAAATCATTTTGATAAATTGAAAGTATGGAGATTGGTTGAATTACCGGAAGGAAAGAAGGCACTAGATATGAGATGGGTTTTCCGAAATAAGCAAGATGACACGGGAGTTATTGTTAGAAACAAAGCACAGTTAGTCGTTCATGGGTTTCGTCAGGTTGAAGTTTTAGACCATACTGAAGTCTATGCTCCCGTAGCTTGATTTGAGGTCAATTTGATCTTTCTGGCTTATGCGTCATTTATGGGTTTCACTGTGTATCAGATGGATGTTAAGACCGTGTTTCTGTACGGTGAAGTTAATGAAGAAATTTACGTGGATTAGCCACCGGGGTTTATGGACTCCCAGAATCCAAATCATGTCTACAGATTAGATAAAGCACTGTACAGTCTTCATCAAGCTCCTTGGGCATGGTATGCAACATTGACGGCACATCTTCTGGGTCATGGTTATAAAATATGGACTATTGATCAAACTGTGTTCCTTAAAACCGTCGGGAAAGATTTGATTCTGGTTCAGATCTATGTGGATGACATTATCTTTGGGGCTACCAGTGCTGAGTTGTGCTCTGAATTTGAGGAAGTTATGAAGAGAGGTTTGAAATGAGCTCGTTGGGAGAAATGACAATGTTTCTGGGGTTGCAGGTTCGTCAGAGTTCGACAGGAATTTTGCTGCATCAAGGAAAGTATGTTGAAGACATGCTGACCAAATTTGAGTTTCAAGATTCCAAGAGTGCTACCACCCCTATGGCAGAAAGGAATCTCCTGTCGTCTGATCCGGAAGGGAGTCACATAGATCAAACATACTATCGATCGATGATCGGGTCCCTGATGTACCTCACAGTCAGTCGTCCCGACATCATGTTCGATGTTTGCCACTGTGCCCGATTCCAGGCTAACCCTAAAATCTCTCATTTAATTGATGTTAAACGTATTATAAGATATCTGAAGGGACAACCGACGTTAGGTCTTTGGATCCCAAAAACTCAGATTTTGATCTTTATGCTTTTGCTTATAGCAATTATGGTGGAGAAACATTGACAAGAAATCCACATCTGTCGGCTGCCACTTTTTGGGCGATCGTCTCATCTCATAGCAATGAAAGAAGCAACAAACGGTATCTACATCAACTGTCGAGGCTGAATATGTTGCTGCATCAGCTTACTGCTCACAGGTCATCTGGATGCAAAATCAATTGCTGGATTACGGTTTGGAATTTCTAGACACCCCTA
This sequence comes from Bidens hawaiensis, assembly GCF_021521415.1. Classification (NCBI taxonomy): domain Eukaryota; kingdom Viridiplantae; phylum Streptophyta; class Magnoliopsida; order Asterales; family Asteraceae; genus Bidens; species Bidens hawaiensis. Next base: position 87,450 of record NW_027505169.1, read on the forward strand.
TCTTTTGTGATAATGAAGCTGCCATTGCAATCGTTAAGAATCCGGTTCAACACTCAAAATCCAAGCACATTGATAAAAAAATTCATTTTATTCGCGACTGTTACGACCGAAAATTGATTCATCTTGAGTAAGTTCACACTGATAATAATGTGGCGGACTTATTTACAAAACCGGTCGGAACAGCCAGATTTAATGTGCTTGTGAGTTTTCATAAAATGCTTCGGAGGATTAAGTCTTTTTGAGTATAAATCTATGCATATTTTCTAAATTTGCACATATTTAGGGGGAGAAAAATCAAAAAGACAAAAATAGTGTGTGTGCGTTTTCTTTTTTCATAAAAATAAAAAAGTCAAAAAGAGTGTGTGTGCGTTATTTTTTATTCACTTTCGCTTAAAATTATGTCGGCTACTCATGTTTGAAGGACATATACTTGTATATGTTTGGTCCGGTCATCTACTTGTAGATTCACAAGATAGTCATGTACCTAACGACTAAAAGCATCTGGGGCGATTGTGATGTGTTTTTGTGTTTTGAATTCTTTCACTTAAAATTATGTCGGTAACTCTAAGTTGGAAGGACATGTATTTTCATATGTGTTTGGTCATGTTAACCACTTGTGGACATACGGGATAGCCATTTACCTGAAAATTAAGAGTAACCGGGGTGACTGAGTTTTAAACTGTCCTCTGGAAATGATATGATTATTCAGTTAACAGCTTTATGAAGCTTCAAAACATTTTTCAAATGAAAATTGATCCAACCTTTGGAAAATGATAGAAAAATTGTTTTTGTGTGCCTAACGGGTGAAGTTACTAAGCTTAAAAGGCTCTAGAACAGTCATTGATTTGTATGGTAGCTTTCCATGATGCGTGAACTAAATATGCTAAACTTACTATGGAGAGTCATTTTGAAGAAATATGCATGTCTCTATATACATCTCTCCGAAGGATAGTGTGACAATCGTCAATTTCAGGTTAACTCCGTTAACTCAACTCCGTCAATTCAAACTTAAGATCATTGAATCTATAACGCACACTTCATTACATTTAAACTAGGGTTTAAATGACGCTTAACACTTACTACATGTGTAGTCTTTCGGGAATTGCACCGAAACGGAAACGAGTTGACGCAAACGATTGATGAATAAACGAAAAACGTCAAAACGGTAATTTTGTGATAATTATGTGTTAGACTTATTTGTTATGTGATAACATGGTTATAAACGTTAACTCAAGATGTAAACAAGTTAGTTAAGCTAGATAAGTAATACTTAGAAGTGGAGGGGCCAAAGTGTAACATAGTATTCTATAAATATTAATAATAACTAAACCCTAACTATTATTTTCTTTCTCCCTAAGATCCCGATCGGAAACTCTTCCCCCCCCCCCCCCCCTCCCTTGGCTGCCGTCACCTATACACACACATACCACCAATTTCAAGTTTTGATTGAAGATTAAGGTGCTAGGAAGGTATAAACGACTATCCTATGCATCCTTTATACTTAATTTCGATGTTTGATGGGTTAATTGAAAACCCTAGATGACCGATTATGTGTGTATGAAGTTAATAGGATTGTTGTTGATTTGATAATGATATGATAACTAGAATTGATATTGTTACACGTTAATTGTTGTGTCTTGGATTTGAGTTCAAACAAAAACCCTAATCATGTAGGTATTGTGTAATTGATGTGCACGGATAGTGTTTATGGAGTCTAGAGTGTTATATGAATGCATGATGGTCCATAGATAGTTAATATGTTGAGTTTGGATGCAAACAGTTTCTGGACAGAATGTGTTATTGATGTTAAATTAACTGTAACGAGGTGTAAAGGTGAATATTGGTTGAGATTATTGGTACTACAGTAAACTAGTTTGAGTATAGTTTCTATAGAATATAAATTTGTAATTTTTGGACAAGTAAAGGTTAACTTTTATGATTTTACAAAAACGTTGTGCAAAGCTGAGCTGTTAGACCTGCTGTTAGGTTGTTTTGTAAATGTTATATCTCATGAACTACGAGACCAATTGGGTTTTTTCCACTTCTGGAAGTTGACTCATTGAGTTAGGAACCTAACCCAAGTGGTCTTGCATTTATTGGATTTTTCTTTTAACGGGAATTTCAAATAACATTCTGTTGCGCATGAATTTGACTGTTATGAGTTTGCTGTAATGATTTGATGATTGTGAGAAAATATGTGGAATAAAAATATAATAAAATATGTTCTGGAAACCTAAGACATATATGCTTCTGTGATGATTTTTGGTAAATTAATTGAGATGCTATGATCGGTGGAATAGTACAATCTTTCAAGTAGAATTTCTGTCTCGGTGAAACTAGCTACTGAGTTTTGTGAAAATGCATGAAACATGATACTTGCTATATAATTGTTATGTTTTGATCAAATTGCCCTTGCGGGGAATAATTGCTAATTAATTGTCATGATTTGACCAAATTGCCCTCATGGGGAATAATGGCTAGTTAATTGTTATTTGTTGACCAAAATGCCCTTATGGGGAGTAATTGCTAGTGATGTACTTTATGAATACATGACACATATATAATTGCTTACACATGTAACGTATCACAAATACACTTGTTAAAGTCACACACGATTCACAAAAGAAACACGAAACATGTTATGTGCATAGGTATTATGTGCCGAGTCTAGAGACTCGATAATATTCCGACACTTAGAAAAATCTCTTTGTTGTTTTAGAACGCTAGAGAGAGTTTTTCTGTGACGCGCATCTTGGTGATTTAATTTGGGAATTTCTTCGCAAACAGTGAGTTTCACTTTCCCCTTTTTAAACTTTTTAAACGCTTTTCACTTGGGGGAGATAACATACTCCGAAACACATTTAAGATTTTGTTAATATAGATTATATATCACTTGTAAAGGCTAAGTGGCAAACGCAATAACTAAAGTCCTTCATAACATCGAACCGGTTAATATTTGGATAATAGCGAGTCACTGTTGAGTAGTACTACTGGGTTTGACAAACCCCACCCAACGCTAAACTCGACTGGAGGTCGAGCGGGTGTAATCTTGGCTAAACACATACCATGGTCTGGATGACCTGGTGGCAAGGCAATTGATAAACAGTCAGCTTCGGTGTCGAACACTTAGTGATACTTGTTTTATAGGCTAGCTACCTATAGATATATAATTGACATAACACTATCTGGTAACGCAAAACGCTGTAACGCAAAACGCTTAACGCAACACGCTGAACGCAAACGCTAATCGCTTTATTTTTATTTAAACTTGTGAACTCACCAACCTTGTGTTGACACTTTTAGTATGTTATTCTCAGGTAGCCGAGGCGGGCGTGCGGTTTAGGAACATGCATTGCTTGAAACGTTTTTAATTAAGCAAAACTTATTTTTAACTGTCATCATTGGGTTTTAAGTCGTCCTGCGAGACGTAACTTTGTTTTTATGGTTTTTACGCTTCCGCATTTAATTACTCGTAAACGTTTTCATGGTTTTGAAACTTTGTTTTATGGTTTGATTATAACTGATGATTCCGATCCGGTTAGTTCACCACCTCTGACGGTAAAACTCCGTTAGTGGATTTTGAGGGTGTGACAGATTGGTATCAGAGCCATTGGTTATAGCGAACTAGAAGCTGCATGCATACTAGACTATAACCGCGACGACCCATTAGTTATAATGATACGTACTGCATAGATTTGTGTAGTCTTTGTTATCTTATCTCTTTACCTCTTTCACTCATACACGCGCGCATACACTGCTTACCTGTAGGGATGTCGACGCCACCCTCATCATCATCCGATTCGATGACGCATGCTCACGGGAAGGAACCGAAGTTACCTACCACATCGCCACCCCGAGTAGTCCCGGAACTCGAAGCTCCCGCACCGAAGAGGTACCGCCTATCCGGAGGCATATACGAAAACGACGATAGCTGGGATTTGTGCCCTAATATAATCAGACGTATGGTCTATCGCGAACAAGTTCCCCCGTTACCTCACCCGAACCACCCTGCTTATCCCAACACCCTACCACCCATAACCGAACCTGTAGAGCGAGTTCTCGCAGCTGTTGTTTCATGCTTGGAGTGTGACGTGGGTTACATGCGCTATACGAGAGCGAACGTGTCCGGACTGTTAAAGGACGGAACCGAGACTAAGGAGGAGATTGCCCGCATGGCAGCAGCAATGAAGGAAATGCAAGAGGCTAGTGATCAACAGATGAAGATTATGAGAAAGATGCAAGCCGAGATGATAGACTTGCAAGAGCAACTCCAAGTAGCAAGGACCCGAACCGAGATAGCTTTAGAGCGTTGCGATGTCTTACAAATGCAACTTGCTCAGAACGCAGCCGAACCTGAGGCAGAGCCTGAGGCCGAGCCTGAGGCAGAGCCTGAAGAGGAACCTGAAGAAGATCCCGAAGAGGAGCCTGAGGAGGATCCCGAGGAAGATCCCGAGGAGGAACCCGAAGAAGAACCGGATGAAGAACCAGCTGAGGAGGAGGCACACTCGGAGGTGTCCTCAGATGATGACATCTAGAGATGATAACACCTAGATGGAGGGGTTGTCTCCATCCGAACTATTATTTTCTATGATTTTAAGGATTGATTGGAAATACTTTGTAGCGAATACAATGGTTTTAATCATGAATTATTAATTAGATTAATATATGGTTGTGATGTGATGTTGTTTCTTATTTCTTTCTTACCTATCTTTTTATTACATGTATGGTGTGTTGTATATGAAAGAAAAATTCATGTTTAACATTTTATACTGTGATTCTAGGAAATGGCTGGAAGAAACGCTGGACAAGGACGTGGTAATATCAACTTGACTGCAGTTGAACTCCAAACTCTGCTGAACGACCATGCGGCGGCCGCTTTAGCCGCACATGTTCAGAACCAAGCTGGAGGTCCAAGTGGAACGTGTACCTTCAAGAACTACCTTGACTGCAATCCTAGTACGTTTAAGGGCACTGAGGGAGCTATAGGCTTCCTGCGTTGGGCTGAGAAGGCCGAGTCGGCATTTGAGATGTGTAATTGTCCCCCTGCCAGTAGGGTCAAATTCGCTGCTGGAACACTTGAGGATTCTGCCCTCACTTGGTGGAATTCGAACGTGCAGATCCTTGGATTGGAACTGGCTAACGCAATGAACTGGGAGGAGTTCAAAAACATGATGCGAGAGGAGTACTGTCCGAGAGAGGAGATTTCGAAGTTAGAGTCAGAATTTTGGTCACTAAAGATGGTGGGCTCAGAAATTGAAGCCTACACTACCCGTTCTCACGAGTTGGCTGTGATGTGTCCGCGGATGGTGGATCCGCCGAGCAAGAGGATCGAAATGTATATTGATGGGTTAGCACCGCAAATTCAGGGCATGGTGACGTCTTCCAGACCAGCCACGATTCAACAAGCGATCCGTTTAGCTCACAAACTGACGGATCAAGCTGTGACCCAAGGTGCGTTACCACCTAGGGGTTCGACCACTAAAGCCCATGACAACCCGAGTAATGACAACAACAGCAACAGCAACCCGAGCAGCGGAAAGAGAAAGTTTGACAACACCAGATCCTCATCCTCGAACCTCCCACCGCAACAACACTACCGTAAGCCCGAATTCACTCGGGGCTTTAACAATCAGAATCACAACAATAACAACGGTAGCGGGCAGGGTTCGAGCGGATAAGTTGGGAAATATCCGAAGTGCAATAGGTGCAACTATCATCATGTTGGCCCGTGTGACCGTGTCAAGTGTCAAAGATGCGGAAAAATGGGTCACCAGGTGAAGGAATGTAGAGGAGACCTCGCGGCAAAGGGTGCTCCTAAGCCACCTATGACGACGAAGGGATGTTTCGAATGTGGGCAGGAAGGTCATTTCAGGAAAGATTGTCCCAAGCTGAAACAGAAAGACAACAATGGAGGTAATGGAAGTGGCAGTAGTGGTGGAAGCAATGGCAAAGGAAGAGCGTTTGTTATTGGGTCGGGTCAAGCCCGCAATGATCCGTACGTGGTGACTGGTAAGTTCCCTGTGAACGATTATTTTGCTTCTGTTTTGTTTGACACTGGAGCTGATAGGAGTTTTGTGTCAAAAGCCTTTAGCCAACTCTTAGACTTAACTCCAATTCCGTTAGATGCTAAGTTTCCCGTTGAATTAGCTGACGGTAAGACTATAGTAACGACTCATGTACTTGCGGGATGTAAGTTAAAATTGTCAGGTCATGTCTTTGATATCGACCTTATTCCTTTTACGCTCAGTAGTTTCTATGTCGTGGTCGGCATGGACTGGTTATCTGAGAACCGAGCGGAGATTATATGTCACGACAAGATAGTTCACATTACTACCCTTTCCTGCGAGATCATTTCGGTCCGAGGTGAGAGAAGCGGCATGACCACTAGCGTCATCACCCTCATGAAGGCGCAGAAGTACCTGCGAAAGGGTCATCCGTCAATTTTGGCGCAGATTGTTGAGAAACCCGCGGAGGAGAAGCGAATTGAAGATATACCGGTTGTGCGAGATTTTCCGGAATTTTTCCCGGAGGATTTGCCTGGACTCCCTCCTGTACGACAAGTCGAATTCCAAATCGAGTTGACCCCCGGTGCAGCACCCATAGCACGAGCCCCGTATCGACTCGCACCGGCGGAGCTTCAGGAGTTGTCCACTCAGTTGCAAGATTTGTTGGATAAGGGTTTTATCCGACCTAGCTCATCGCCATGGGGAGCCCCTGTCTTGTTTGTCCGAAAGAAGGACGGGACTATCCGCATGTGTATCGACTACCGGGAGTTGAACAAAGTGACGGTCAAGAACCGTTATCCTCTACCCCGAATTGATGATTTGTTTGACCAGCTTCAAGGATCGAGTTACTACTCGAAGATCGATCTGCGATCCGGTTATCACCAATTAAGAGTGCGCGAAGAAGATATCTCAAAGACGGCTTTCAGAACACGGTATGGTCACTACGAGTTTTCGGTTATGCCTTTTGGACTAACCAACGCACCAGCCGTATTTATGGATCTCGTGAATCGAGTATGCAAGGCGTACCTCGACAAGTTTGTGATTGTGTTCATTGATGATATTCTCGTCTACTCCAAGAACGAAACTGACCATGAAGAACACTTAAGGGTAATTCTGGAATTATTGAAGAAGGAACAACTGTATGCTAAACTCTCGAAATGTGAGTTTTGGTTTCGCGCGGTTCACTTTTTAGGACATGTGATCAACGATAATGGTATCCATGTCGATCCCGGTAAGGTAGAGGCCATCAAAAACTGGGAAGCACCTAAGACTCCGACTGAGGTGCGGCAATTCCTAGGACTGGCCGGCTACTACCGGCGTTTCATCGAGGGATTTTCAAAGATTGCTCAACCCCTCACCGCTTTGACTCACAAAGGCACTAAGTATAATTGGGGTGACGCGCAAGAATCCGCTTTTCAACTGTTGAAAACCAAACTCTGTAGCGCCCCTATTCTAGCCCTCCCCGAGGGAACGGAAAATTTTGAGGTACACTGTGACGCATCTATACAAGGTCTCGGTTGTGTGCTGATGCAACTCGAGAAGGTTATAGCTTACGCCTCTCGACAACTACGAGTTCACGAGAAGAACTACACGACCCATGATTTGGAACTTGGAGCTGTGGTGTTTGCTCTTAAGATATGGAGGCATTACTTGTATGGTACCAAGTTTACCATTTACACCGACCACAAGAGTCTCCAACATATCTACGATCAGAAGGAGCTGAACATGCGACAGCGTCGTTGGGTCGAGCTGCTCAAAGATTATGATTGTGCCATCAAGTACCACCCTGGCAAGGCCAATGTAGTGGCCGACGCTCTCAGTAGAAAAGAAACAGATAAACCCAGACGAGTGCGAGCATTGCAACTCACGATTCATGCCAACTTACCTGACCAGATTCGCGAGGCGCAACTCGAAGCTTTGAAAGATGATAATCTTCCATCGGAACTCATGCGGGGCATGAACAAGCAACTTGAAACCAGATCGGACGGGGTCCGATATTTTGAGAACCGGATTTGGGTTCCACGGTACGGAGAGTTGAGAACTCTGGTGATGGACGAAGCTCACAAGTCCCGATATTCTATCCACCCTGGCTCAGATAAAATGTATCATGATTTAAAGGCACTTTACTGGTGGCCGAACATGAAAGCCGACATTGCCACCTACGTAAGCAAATGCTTGACTTGTGCCAGAGTCAAAATAGAATACCAGAAACCATCTGGTCTATTACAACAACCGGAACTCTCAATGTGGAAATGGGAACACATCTCAATGGATTTTATCATGGGTTTACCTAAGACACCGACGGGATGCGATACCATCTGGGTGATCGTTGACCGGTTGACTAAGTCTGCACACTTCTTAGCGATTAAGGAATCGGACAAAATGGAAAGACTAACTCGTGTTTACATGAAGGAAGTAGTGTCTAGACACGGAGTGCCTGTCTCAATCATTTCTGATCGAGATTCTCGTTTTACTTCGCACTTTTGGAAGTCGCTGCAAAGCGCACTAGGCACCCATCTTGATATGAGCACAGCATACCATCCTCAGACGGATGGGCAAAGTGAACGAACTATTCAGACCCTGGAGGATATGTTGCGTGCCTGCTTATTGGATTTCGGAAAAAGTTGGGAACCCCACTTACCTTTGGTAGAGTTCTCGTATAATAACAGCTACCACGCAAGTATTAAAGCAGCGCCGTTTGCAGCACTGTACGGACGGAAGTGTCAATCACCTCTCTGCTGGGCAGAGGAGGGTGACAGCCAAATCACTGGTCCAGAACTAGTACTCGAAACTTCGAAAAAGATTGTTCAAATCCGAAATCGCATGGCAGCAGCACGAGATCGCCAAAAGAGTTACGTCGACAAGCGCCGAAAACCTCTCGAATTTCAAGTGAACGATCGAGTGTTACTCAAAGTCTCACCTTGGAAAGGTGTGGTTCGCTTTGGGAAGCGAAACAAACTCAACCCACGGTATGTTGGTCCTTACCGGATAACTGAGCGCATTGGTCCGGTGGCGTACCGACTGGACCTACCAACGGAACTCAGTGGCGTACACAATGTATTCCACGTATCCAATTTGAAGAAATGCCTATCTGATGAAACCCAAGTAGTCCCTTTGGAGGAACTGCAAGTCGATGAACAGTTACGTTTCATTGAGGAACCAGTCGAGGTTTTGGATTGGGAAACCAAAACGCTCAAGCACAGCAAAATTCCAATCGTTAAGGTTCGTTGGAACTCGAGACGTGGACCGGAGTTCACATGGGAACGCGAGGATCAAATGTCACCTTTTTGAAGGGCTGACTAAACACAGAAAACCGCGAAACCCGGCAAACCGTCAGAAATCACCGGAGGTATGAACTAAATTTCGGGACAAAATTTCTTTCTACTAGGGGATGATATGACAAACTGAAAATTTTTCTTACTTTTTCTGACACTCATAACGACTTGACTCAAATTTTCGGGACGAAAATTCTTTAACATGGGAATGATGTGACAATCGTCAATTTCAGGTTAACTCCGTTAACTCAACTCCGTCAATTCAAACTTAAGATCATTGAATCTATAACGCACACTTCATTACATTTAAACTAGGGTTTAAATGACGCTTAACACTTACTACATGTGTAGTCTTTCGGGAATTGCACCGAAACGCAAACGAGTTGACGCAAACGATTGATGAATAAACGAAAAACGTCAAAACAGTAATTATGTGATAATTATGTGTTAGACTTATGTGTTATGTGATAACATGGTTATAAACGTTAACTCAAGATGTAAATAAGTTAGTTAAGCTAGATAAGTAATACTTAGAAGTGGAGGGGCCAAAGTGTAACATAGTATTCTATAAATATTAATAATAACTAAACCCTAACTATTATTTTCTTTCTCCCCAAGATCCCGATCGGAAATTCTTCCCCCCCCCCCCCCCCCCGCCCCTCCCTTGGCTGCCGTCACCTATACACACACATACAACCACCAATTTCAAGTTTTGATTGAAGATTAAGGTGCTAGGAAGGTATAAACGACTATCCTATGCATCCTTTATACTTAATTTCGATGTTTGATGGGTTAATTGAAAACCCTAGATGACCGATTATGTGTGTATGAAGTTAATAGGATTGTTGTTGATTTGATAATGATATGATAACTAGAATTGATATTGTTACACGTTAATTGTTGTGTCTTTGATTTGAGTTCAAACAAAAACCCTAATCATGTAGGTATTGTGTAATTGATGTGCACGGATAGTGTTTATGGAGTCTAGAGTGTTATATGAATGCATGATGGTCCATAGATAGTTAATATGTTGAGTTTGGATGCAAACAGTTTCTGGACAGAATGTGTTATTGATGTTAAATTGACTGTAACGAGGTGTAAATGTAAAAATTGGTTGAGATTATTAGTACTACAGTAAACTAGGTTGAGTCTAGTTTCTATATAATATAAATTTGTAATTTTTGGACAAGTAAAGGTTAACTTTTATGATTTTACAAAAACGTTGTGCAAAGCTGAGCTGTTAGACCTGCTGTTAGGTTGTTTTGTAAATGTTATATCTCATGAACTACGAGACCAATTGGGTTTGTTCCACTTCTGGAAGTTGACTCATTGAGTTAGGAACCTAACCCAAGTGGTCTTGCATTTATTGGATTTTTCGTTTAACGGGAATTTCAAATAACATTCTGTTGTGCATGAATTTGACTGTTATGAGTTTGCTGTAATGATTTGATGATTGTGAGAAAATATGTGGAATAAAAATATAATAAAATATGTTCTAGAAACCTAAGACAGATATGCTTCTGTGATGATTTTTGGTAAATTAATTGAGATGCTATGATCGGTGGAATAGTACAATCTTTCAAGTAGAATTTCTGTCTCGGTGAAACTAGCTGCTGAGTTTTGTGAAAATGCATGAAACATGATACTTGCTATATAATTGTTATGTTTTGATCAAATTGCCCTTGCGGGGAATAATTGCTAATTGATTGTCATGATTTGACCAAATTGCCCTCATGGGGAATAATGGCTAGTTAATTGTTATTTGTTGACCAAAATGCCCTTACGGGGAGTAATTGCTAGTGATGTACTTTATGAATACATGACACGTATATAATTGCTTACACATGTAACGTATCACAAATACACTTGTTAAAGTCACACACGATTCACAAACGAAACACGAAACATGTTATGTGCATAGGTATTATGTGCCGAGTCTAGAGACTCGATAATATTCCGACACTTAGAAAAATATCTTTGTTGTTTCAGAACGCTAGAGAGAGTTTTTCTGTGATGCGCATCTTGGTGATTTAATTTGGGAATTTCTTCGCAAACAATGAGTTTCACTTTCCCCTTTTTAAACTTTTTAAACGCTTTTCACTTGGGGGAGATAACATACTCCGAAACACATTTAAGATTTTGTTAATATAGATTATATATCACTTGTAAAGACTAAGTGGCAAACGCAATAACTAAAGTCCTTCATAACATCGAACCGGTTAATATTTGGATAATAGCGAGTCACTGTTGAGTAGTACTACTGGGTTTGACAAACCCCACCCAACGCTAAACTCGACTGGAGGTCGAGCGGGTGTAATCTTGGCTAAACACATACCATGGTCTGGATGACCTGGTGGCAATGCAATTGATAAACAGTCAGCTTCGGTGTCGAACACTTAGTGATACTTGTTTTATAGGCTAGCTACCTATAGATATATAATTGACATAACACTATCTGGTAACGCAAAACGCTGTAACGCAAAACGCTGTAACGCAAAACACTTAACGCAACACGCTGAACGCAAACGCTAATCGCTTTATTTTTATTTAAACTTGTGAACTCACCAACCTTGTGTTGACACTTTTAGTATGTTATTCTCAGGTAGCCGAGGCGGGCGCGCGGTTTAGGAACATGCATTGCTTGAAACGTTTTTAATTATGCAAAACTTATTTTTAACTGTCATCATTGGGTTTTAAGTCGTCTTGCGAGACGTAACTTTGTTTTTATGGTTTTTACGCTTCCGCATTTAATTACTCGTAAACGTTTTCATGGTTTTGAAACTTTGTTTTATGGTTTGATTATAACTGATGATTCCGATCCGGTTAGTTCACACCCTCTGACGGTAAAACTCCGTTAGTGGATTTTGAGGGTGTGACAGATAGGCAGAAAAGCAATTACCCAGTCATACACGAGCCCGTTAGTGTCTTGATGTGACACCCGGTAATTATTTCACACTCTAATCTATATACTTGATTTAAATTATGTGTTGATTATATAAGTTATATGACGTATAAACCATAGTATACTTGAAATGTGAACGAGAACAGTCGTAATGCCTATAGGATTGTATAAAGTGCCGATGAGAACGACTATATGATAAAGACAGCCCAGTAATAGTCAGAGGTGACAAACATATCAAGCTAAATATATACCTATGATCCAATATAAGGGGTAATGGTAAGACCATGCCCAGTAATGTTCTAATACTCTAATTAGGACCAAAACGCCATAAACGTTTAAATAATGGAATATAGTCGCCGAACCGGCCAAATCAATGATACATTATACAGTGAGACGACCAAGATATGAAACTATGAAGGAATTAAAGGTATACTAGTCAAAAATAATATGAAGTTAATAATTTAAACAATCCATAAAGGATTACAATATGGAGCACTATTTAACCAAATATAACTCCGGGCTAAATTTAAATATACATCATACCGGGAACCAAAATAAATACGGGTTCCATATCATCTATAATATACCCAAAGTTCAAACAGAAGAGTGGAAAAACTCTGCGTGACATTGGGAAACCCGTGGGAAGAATCCTTGCGAAAAACCCTAAAAACCAAAAATCCTTTTCAAAGACCCTGTGCTCAAAGTGCTCAAAGACCCTGTGCTCAGACCCTGCGGGAAGACCTGCGGGAAGACCTGCGGGAAGACCCTGCGGAAGACCCTGCGGAAGACCCTGCGGGAAGACCCTGCGGGAAGACCTGCGGGAAGGGAATACTTCCGCCCAAAATGAGCCAGTCTATGCTTCTGGAAGATCTTATCTTTTACCTACCAAGGTATGGGCACAATATTGAAAGTACTACAAGATCAAGCAAAATCTTCCTAACCATTCCCTATGGCCGCCTACCCCATTCCATCAAATAAACAACAATAAAAACCATGCTTTGACCAACTATTTCACTTTATGGTGTAAGATTTGACACCCTTAAATCAAGGGATTGTAATCTTTTGGATCCCCCAAATCAAGGGATGTGTTCCCTTGGGTTTGCCTATAAATAAGACCAATTATTTTGATGAAAAACACCACACACAAACTCATACAAACCCTTAAACACACTCCAAATTTCTCTCTTTTCATGGCTGAAGAACAGCAGCAGCGCAACACCAAGCAACCGCCTCTTTGCAACCCAATTTCTCTATAATTCTGCCCTGAACCCTCTGAACCCTATATATCGTTGGAAAGCTAGAAGAAATCCTTAAACCGTAGTGGAAAGCCTTGAACGGATCTCTGCCCGGAAAACTCGGTAAGAAGCTTTGAACCTTCGAAGGTCACTGCTGGGAAACTGCATTTTCCAGCAGTACCCACCTCTCTTCTTTTGTTCATATCTCACAAACTACTTGGTATTTTTCGGTGATTCTTGTTTAGAAATCCAAGGAAACTCGTAAGGATCACGAACCATCTTTCGAATATCCATTTCCGGCTTAATTTCAGCACTTGGTAAGCCTAAAAGTCTAATTGTTCTTCATAAAATACTTGCTGGAAAATGGTTCTTTTCTGTCCAGCCAACACACACTCGTTTCCTTTGATTTTAACACTTGTGTTCATGTTTAATAAACATATTCTAGAGCCTACACTACAAGACCATCATCCAAGAGCCTAAACACGCTCAAGAACGTCTCGAAAAACCGACATTTCCAAGGTAATAAAATCATATTATGTTTAATAGAAAAACATGGATTAAGCCTAAGATACATATATTTAATGAGGTGATAAATCATGAATATAAACTTGAAGTGTGACATATAAGTAAGGATAAATCATGTTAAGTAAAAGATATAAAGGATTTAAAGGGGTGTTTAAGGAAGGTTAAGGTAAAAATGATCTTCAGTAGTAAAACCCATTTATAAATAAACAAGATGATCTAAATGTAAAAATGGAATTTTGGTTATGTTAAACTTTACAAAGGATATAACTAACGTATTAAAAACCGTATCGGGTTCGTCATAAAAGTAAAAATAATAATAGTAATAATAATAATGATAAAATATGAGTACTAGTAAGATATATATAATATATGCTTATAAGATTTAAAAAGGATATTAATAATTCTTATAATATATACATAACAAAATAAGTATACAAGTCATACACATATATTCCTATATATGTGCAATAAATATAAAATACGGGTTTTTGTGATGGACATTGCGAGTAACTGGAAGGGTGGAGGTGCCGGTAGTCGGGACGTCCTGTCTAGGCTGGTAACTGAATATATCATAGATGGGCCCGTTACCTACCTGGGGACTAACGATGAGAGCTCCAAAACCTATTAGGCCAAAGCATGTCACGAACGTCATGATTACCGACTAATAATTTGTATCGAGCATTCCCTAATGCTCGAAGGATATATATATAAAGAGAATATAACGGGCATATATATAACAAGTATAAGACGTTGTCTAACGTCCATATCGCTAAGGTATAAAAATACATATATACCGCCACCTCATAAGTATGTATCGGGCAAAGTATTAATAGTAGTATAAGTATTATGTACTGAAGAATGTACGTATACGATATAATACAGGAAACTCACCAAGTATAACGGAACATTATTCCTCGATTTAAGGTGAGTCTCACAGCCCCTATTTTCACTATTTTCACTATGTTTTAAACTGTTTTCGGGGCGAGGGACACGTGTTTAAATATGTTTTATCATGGTGTATATCTTGATTTACAATGTGCGTATACATGAGATATTTGGCGCGCTCATGGTACATAAAGTCCCCGGTATATATTGTAACCATAAACTATAGGCAACTATAGCCGAGGAACTCTACGGGTAGTACTACTGGTCTGACCAACCCACTCGTAAGTGGTCGCGCCACTTTATAAGACGGGTGCTTAGTTTTCCGATTTATTTATTCCCTCGTGGACTCGTGGGATGTTATGTGGGGCTTTATGGTGTATATATATAGTCAAGGAATGGTTACGAACTCATGTATTCACGTTACACTGCAAGTCATGGATATTGCATTCATGACGTTATGAGAATTATATTAGAAAGCATTTTATCGAGTCACAAAACTTGTGAACTCACTCAGTTTATACTGATTAAATTATTTTACGTGTCTTTCAGGTATTTAGCCACATGGAGAAGTCACGGTGTCTCACTACGATTTTATGTTTAACTATGAAAATTTCATGTATGAGGATTTTATATTTTGGAGTTTTCATGGTTTTATTCCCCCTTCGGCGGGACATAACTGTGAAATCTCAATATGTTACAAGTAAACTTTATTATTGGTATTTTGTAAAACTTATATCATGAATGAAATCCTCATGTATTTTTATCATATAGTTGTTTGCTTAACCGCGCTCTCGAAAAACCTTTCATGAGTCGCACACCGGTTGTTTCCGCCTATGGACCGGGTGTGACACTTGATCACCAAAAATATTGTGCTATTATGTTTATTATTAAAAAAATTGAGTATGTATATAATTTGTTCTATTAAAATCTTGGTCTTTTAATAAGCTTAAAGGATAAAACTTGAACTACAAGGGTGAGGCATTCAAATAAGTCTTAAACACACTGAATGAAAGGCATTTAAGTCCAACGTTCAACCTTAAAGCTTAAAATTTTATTGCTTTCCATAAATTTTTCGATCAAACACTAAGGTGTTGGAGTCAAATTGGGATTATTTGGGGAAAGCTAAATACACTTTGAGAAGGGATAGGAGGCATCACAGGCCCATGAATGATGTCCATCTGAGATTTATGCCTAACTGAACCTAATCCATATCACTAATGCAATAAAAATCATGCTAAGTCCGTTATACCTGCTATCAACCTGTTTCTTTATGTCATAATAACGCTGAACATGAATCCTTGTGAAAGTACTTTAATCAATAAGATTCCATGTTCGGATCTTTTCATAAAGGCGGCAAATTTATCAAAAAAAACTGAAATTTGATCCCAATATTCTATTAAATTACAAGAAGACTAGTATTTCGTGTTTATTTTTGCTTCATTTTATTGTTCATTTTTATTTTCATCTCGAAACTACTCTCCTCGAAACAAGTGTCAAATATTTTGTGGTTAAACTCTTGTGGGCATTGAAAGTCTGCTGGTTATACTAGAACTTGGTCATTGGGCTCTTTGATCTTTCTTGGGCTCGTATGGTTGGGTTTCTTCTGGTCCTTATGGTTTCTTAGCCCACAATACTGTTGGTTGGGCTCGTCTGGTTGAGTCTTTGTGGGTTCTCGGCCCACAAAGCTTGGAATATAAATTGACTTATTAACCTCAATTATTGTATCACTTTCAAATCCATTCTCTCTCCAAGCAAAAACCCATCTAGCCGTAAACCCTAATCTTGATATACTAATTGAAATTTTTTTTGCTTGGTGCTCCTTGATTTAGTCACAGGTAATGAACACAAGATGGATCGATTGATCTTTACGAGACTGATTGAGCTGTATCCCCAAGTATAGATGGAATTTTGTTGATGATTAATACATTGATTATGTGTTTATGTCAGACCTTTGATTGAAACAAGGTTGAGAACATGTTAGGGTTGAATGTTAGAAGTTTAGGATTTCATTGCAGGTTCCATGGCGATTTCGGTCTTTTGGAGAAGACTACACGACTCTCTAGGCAGAATTCAAGGGTTTTCTATTTTCCGTCTGTCTGACCGAAAACCTTTGGTCAAACCAAGAGTTTTCGGTTGACCGAGATCTCTCTTGTTGACCGAGAACTCATTATTCTCTGTAATTTTGGACAGAAAACTCATGGTTTGACCGAGAACTCTCACTTTTGACCATTTGTGGACAGAAAACACATTCCTAGACAGAAATCCATCATAATATTGTTATTGTTTTTCATTTATGGTCCATCTAATATGGTTTTATCACAATTGGTCCTCTATGTTTTATAAAGTAACAATTGTGCCCTTAAGCTTATGATTGTTATTCAAGTCATGTGAATATTTGCTAACTTGACTCGTTTATTGCAGTAATGGCTTATCAGGCTTCTTTAAAGTTTGTTGATACTCATAATATAGCTGGATACCTATTTGATCCACCACTGACACACAAGGAGTTCAAGTCAATGATCGTTGGTCTCAACACCTGTCGGATTTCTCACGCTTTACGAGAAAATCCTATTATTTGCAAGAAGACGATCACCGAAGTCTGGAACAATGCTTCATCAACCAACGAGGACTAGGTGGAGTTGTTTCTATAGACTCCAAAGTGCAAAAGAAGCTGGTCTTCATCACAGAGTCCATTATACGCGAAGTTCTTTCATTTGGGGATCAACATGATTACCCAACGGAATACACGACTGCTGTTGTTTCTGAGGTCCTTACAAGAATGGGCTACGAGGGATCCTACCCTCCTGCAATCAAGAAGCTATTTCACCCGTACTGGAGGTTTTTAATACACGCGTTATTTACGTGTGTCTCGGGACGAAAAGGGGGATCCGATGAGATTAGCCACACTCAAATGTCGGTTGTAGTTGCTCTGATCATAAATTGGAATTACAACTATTCCAAGTTCGTTTTCGATGAGATGAAGAGAAACTTGAAGGGAAAGAAGAAAGAGATCTTTCTTATGTATTCTTGGTTCTTACAGATGATCTTTGATTCGCACTACACTGATCTTGTTAAAATTGTAGAGACGTTGGATATGAAGTTGATGGGACCCAACACCTTTGGGTTGATGAAACAGTCAAGGAAAGGGGCGAAAATTGTGTACCAGGGTTTTCACGATCTGGTTAAGTTTGGGCGTTTGTTGAAATGGAGACTGTTCAAGTTAGAGCTCAAGTTGCTGAAGAACATGTGGCACCAGTTCAGAAGCGTGCTGCTACACTTGAGATTATTTCAGATAATGAATATGAGGAGACTCCCATACAACATATGGAGTCTGAACACCGTGAAACGGAAGCTGCTCCGTCTGCTGAGCAATTAAAATATTTTGAAAGCTTCAAAGAATTGCTGCAGTCGACTGCGTTGAAGCCTCCTCAAGCAGTCACTGTGAATGAAGATGATGATGCCCTTGAGGAACCAGCCGCCGATCTCATTCCACGTAAACGAAGGAAGAAATATCCGAGACATGGCTTATTGATTTCTGAAGCTACACCAACAACAACAACAAGCCAACAACAACATCAACGTGAGTCGAAAGTTCCTAAGACTCATGTTGATGCGAATCCATCTACCGCTGAGCATCAAACACAAGAACAGATTTTTGATGACATGGCTCAAGAGTTCGATTTTGAGGCACATATGCCACATACTGATGCACCATCTGGATCATCAGATCCAATTGATCAGGGTCAGTCAAGTTTGAGTGCTGCTGATAAGATTGCCCATATTCTTGCCATGCAAAATCAATTTTTACAGAATAAAGGCAAGGGGGTTGTGCTGGAAGCTGAGCACGTAGACGTACAAGCTTTACAAAGACGAGTCTTTGAGCTTGATCAAGACTCAGTTGTCAAAGATGTACGTATTCAAGAACTTGAAGCTAGTAACTCGGACAATGATTCCAAGAATAAAGAGCTTCAGTCCAGCATGGGAGGATTAACTGAAATGCACCTAGACCTCCAACAAAAACTTATTCACAAGTTTGGAGATGAATTCAAGAGCAGTGATGACGTAACATCCAGGACACCTCTAGTTGATCAAGGTGGCAGTTCCAGTGGTTGGCCAACTACCAACATAGATGAATCTGAGACGCTGGGACAATATATGTCTGCACCTCCAATGTCAAGTGAGAAATCGGACCGACTTCAGGAGAAGATCATGATTATGAAGAACTCCAATCAGAATGTCGAATCGTCCGATCATCCAGATAAGTTCATTGTCACATTTCAAAAGGGTTTCTCTGACAGGTACGGTGATCGTTCTGGGGTCATATCTTGGGGATTTGATGCTGAAAAGAATATGTGGTGGGTTAAACGAAGGTCTGGGAACACTGAGTACTACAAGAAAATGAAAGACTTCGGATCTTGGACAAAATTGGATCTCAACGACCTTATCAATGCACCATTCCACAATCCAACAAATGATAAGCGAGCCACAGATTTCTGGAACTACCTGAGAAACCAATTTGATAAAGGCTTTCCGAACATCACAACTGCAGAATCTTTTCTAAAGAAAGCAAAGAGGGTCAAGGATCCAAGTACAGGAAAGACCATGGTAAATGTTATGTGTCCTGCTACAAATAAGGTTACTCATATTCTTGTGCCTAATGCCATCCCGGATGGTACCCTGGATAATATGAGGTTCTGGATGTTTGATAGTGAGACTGCCACCGTTGTCGTACGTCTATAGAAGGGCGAATGGCAATTCAGGTTTGTCGATCCAAGAGATTTGCTCAAGTTTGGAGAAAGGTATATCAAAACCCTCAGCACGTTTCAAATCATTGTTGATCCAATTTTTGAAGTGGCTGCAAAGGAATACATAAGTATGGCAGCTTCTATCATCAGAACCGGATTTTGGGCAGGTGGTTTGAAGGATGTGGATATCGATATCATGGAACACGACTAAAGAATGAAGCTACAAACCAAGGGGGAGATTGTTAGGTCCATACTTTGTCGGTTTGTACTTAGTTAGTTTTGTTTTGGGTTATGAATGTAAACCGAGATCCATTATGGATCTCGGTGGGCTTTTGGTTTTTTGTTGGGCTTGGGTGTTGGCTACCCTATATATAGATCATATCGTATAGGGTTTTGTTTGGCTTTTAATATAGTCATTGTGGTGAACGAGTTTTGTAATCAAGTGCTTAAGCACCCGACGTTAATAATAACGTATGTTTTGAAGCATTTCATCGTGTTCTTTAAGTATTAGTTTATTTGTCTTGAATCACCTTACGATACATTCCGCAATATCGTTGAGGTGTGTTGATATCATATTGAAAGATCTCTCTTTGGGACTTACAAAATATATGGTGTAAAGATCAAGTTATACGGATAAGATTAAGAAAGTTTAAACACCGTATATGTCATTCTGATAACGCGTATAAGCAGAAAATGAATATTCAGCGTATAACTTCCATATATATACTATTCACTTATACGTTCGTATAAGTATTGGACTTATACGTAGTATAAGTCATAAATAAGTAGAATACTTATACGACGTATAAGTAGAATACTTATACGTTGAATATTTCAAACAACGTTTAGTTTAGAAAAATTTCACACTTTCGAGCCCAATCAAGTCCAAATTGATAATGACCTTGATGAATTCACTTGAAATTTAATCCCAATTTTGAAAATTATTGCCAAAAACAACCACTCGATTTAGATTCTAGGATATCCAGACCCGATTAACCATTCACCAAAATCGAATATAATACAGAACTATAAAATATTTTTGGTTTATAAACAAAAGTTGTAATCAAAACAAAAAAATTTTAAAATAAAACTATTTACAAACACTAATATATGAGCATAAAGAAACACATTTTTGTCAGTTAAGCAAGGATTCATATTGATCGATCTGTTCTTCCATCACAGTTTTATATTTCAGCTTTATTATGTCTGATGTAAAGCCAGTCATTGGCATTGTTGTCCACTTAAACTTTTGTAACAAAAGATTCAAAGACATCAGTTATACGATTAAGGTTCAATTAAGCACACAATATCAGAACATGATCAGATTCTAATCTTGATTCAGGCTTACTTTGATTTTTACCATGTCATCCCAACTTGACTTAAACCTTAGAACCAGCAAATCAAAACATTTTTAAACTTTTTATTTGGCATTCATAGAAACAATTTTCCACAGCAAGGCATACCCACATTATCAAGCAATACCTTAAGTTTCATTTACCATGGATTAGTATGCATGATTCATCTATCGGCTTGCAGACATGTATCCCTTGTGGTCCGTTTCTTATTGGTATTAGGGCGCGCGCAAAGGAAGAACAATGTATGACTAACAGCGTGTTTTGATCAAGTCAGTAGTGTAGGTTGTATAAAGTACAAAGTAATCAAGTTTAATGACTTTTCAGGGTTCTCTCTTTGAGCACGTTATTAAATATTCACCGAATGAATACCCAGATGATAAACCGCATAAAGACCCAATGGTTCAAGAAACCTAAAAAATCCCTTCAATACAAGATTTAAGGCCATAAAACCATATATCGTTGAAGTGTAGATTATATACTAGATGCTTAAATCACTTTTATAAACACTTTATTTTTGGTGATCTACTGAAACATAAGGCTTGAGTATTAAAGGCTATTACTTTTCTGCCTTCATTACCAAGAATTTTGCTATAAATCTAACCCATATTTCAATTTGGCTAGTTAGGTTTATATCACTTATCCGCTTACTTGTTTGTTTAAAAGCCTACAAATGCACCGAAAATTAAGCAATAGACTTTTATACTTAGTATTTCTGGTACTTGGAACAAGATGATCAATAGACTATCATTTTCCTTTTATGCTTCAAAACTCATTTTTGAGGATCATTTTCATTGTTTTTGTATTTTTCACATTTTTCAATGTGTTTGGATTTTATGATTTTTCAAACGTTTTTTACTTTTAAGATTTTTCAAATGTTTTTGTATTCTCCCAAACAATTTCTCCCCCTAAAATCAAAAACTATTTAAAGAAATAATATTTACAAAGAAATATGACCTCGATGAATGGCTATTCGAGGTTGGAATCCATAACCTCGGGATCACTCACTTTCCCACCTTGCAAATTTTTAATACCATTAAGCCCCAACAAATACAAAAATCTGTTTTTATCGAAAGCTTTAGTAAAAAGATCGGCTTTTTGTTCGTCGGTGTGAATTTTGTCTATGGTTATCAACTTCTTTTCATAGTAGTCTTGAATGAAGTGATACTGTATTTCAATATGTTTAGTTTTAGAGTGATTTACCGGATTTTTTGTTATGGAGATAGCAGCAGTGTTATCTAAAAAAATAGGAGTAGTAAGAAATTTCAAACCATAATCGAGTATCTGTTGTTGTATCCATAAAACCTGAGAACAACAAATGGAGGCAGCCACATACGCAGCTTCACAGGTAGATAGCGATACAGTTGTCTGCTTCTTACACTGCCATATAACCAACCCGCTACCAAAAAATTGATAACCGGTGGTGGTAGACTTAGCGTTCAGCTTGCAGCTTCCATAATCAGAATCAGAATAAGCTCTCAGCTTAAAAAAATCGTCTCTTGGATACCAAAGGCCGACCCCTGGACATCCCTTTAGATACCGAAGTATCCGCTTCACTAACGTCATGTGAGAGATTTTTGGATTGGATTGATATTGGGCGCACAAACAGGTAGGATACATGATGTCTGGCCTTGATGTTGTGAGATACATGAGAGAGCCAATTATAGAACGGTAAAGTGTCTCTTCATCTTTCTCCGCGGTGGGATCGAGACCAATTCCATGATTAATAAGGATAGGAGTGATGAACGGCGTTGAGTCAGCCATATTGAACTTATAAAGGATATCTTTGACATACTTTGTCTAGTGAATAAAAATACCTTCAGATATTTGTTCGACTTGCAAACCCAAGAAAAACTTCAATTCTCCCATAGCGCTCATCTTAAACTTCGATTTCATAACTTCCTCAAATTCCTTGCACACAATATCGTTTGTCGACCCAAAAATGATATCGTCAACATAGACCTGGACTATCAATAAATGACTATCTACTTCCTTTGTGAAGAGTGTACAATCAACGGTGCCACGAACCAAGATATTGTCTAACAAATGTTGAGCCAATGTTTCATACCAAGATCTCGGGGCTTAATGTAATCCGTAAAGAGCTTTCTCAAGAAGGTACACCTTGTCTTTGTGGATTGGTTCGACAAACCCCGGTGGTTGTCCCACATAGACTTCTTCACCCATTTTTTTGTTAAGGAAAATAGACTTTACATCTAGCTGATAAACCTTGAATCCTTTCCATTATGCAAAAGCCAAGAAAAATTATAATTGCGTTAAGTCTAGCCACAGAAGCATAGACTTCATTATAGTCGATTCCTTTCCTTTAATGAAATCCAAGGACCACCAATCGGGCTTTGTTTCTGACAATGATTCCATTTTCGTCCCTTCTACACTTGAAAACCCACTAGGTATTTATGCACATTCTGTCTTCATGTAGATCAACAATTCTCTACACAATAATTTTCTCAAACTGTAGCAAATCCTCCTGCATCGCATTGACCCAACTTTCTTCTGTCAACGTTTGCTTATATGTCTTCGGTTCTATTTGTGAGATAAAAAATTTGAACGATAACCGATTTTGAAGATGAGCGACTTGTGTATAGTAACAACCAAGGCTTTGGTCGATTTGACTTCGAGTTTAAACTCCAGTATTAAGTTTACCAATAATATTCTCTTCCGGGTGATATGATAATGTTCGAGAAATAACTTCATTTTCTTCTCCAACCACTTCATCAGAAATAGGTGTTGTTTGAACCAAAGATTCAATCACATCATCATGATCTTCACCATCATCATCAAAGGATGGAGTAGCCGGTGTATCTTCAAACAGTTCATCAACATTTGGTACCGGGTCATTACTGAAAATTTAAACTTCTTGTGGTGTTATTTCTTAATTAAACCCTTCACCCAAATGTTGTTGCAATAACAGTGTGGCCATTTAATCAGTGATTTCCTCTTCAGGAAATGAGAAACTACTCCACATGCTGTCATAATCAAACATCCACGAATCTCCCTTTCGTTGAATTAGAGTAGCATAACGTTGACAATCAACGTGTTTTACTTGCACAATCCAGTTAACATTAAGTAAGAATACTCGTCATAATGGACTAGAATAACCAACAAAGAATCCCTCCGCGGACTTAGCACCAAATTTACCATTAGGATCAAGAACAGTAACATTGTGATCCAAACGGCTCAAGCCACTTCAAGTTTGGCTTTCGTCTATTAAGCAACTCAAAACAAGTTTTGCCAAACTTCTTTACCGTTAGAACGTGGTTAAAGAAGATCATTAAGTTAAACTGTCTCAATCAAAATCCTATTCTTTCATTCAGCAACTCTATTATGTTGTGGATTATAAGGAGCACTGAATTCATGTAGAATACCACGTTCATCACAGTATTGAAGCATGCGATTGTTCCTGAACTCGGTACCATTGTCGCTTCTGATTCTTCAGATCGGCAGATTATATAACATCTCAAGCTTCTTGAATAAGATCATTAAGTTGTCGAAGGTCTCATCTTTCGACTCAAGAAACATAACCCACGAGAAGCGTGAGTAATCATCATAGACCAACAAGCAGTAGAGTTCCCCGGTGATACTTTTGACATTCACGGGACCAAATAAATCCATGTGTAGCCTCTCAAAAGGTAAGCTGATTGAGTTGACAGACTTTGTCGGGTGAGGCTTCTTCTTTTGTTTTCCCTTCTTACAACTCAAACAATCGGTACTCAAATGAAATCCTTTGACATTTACTCCTTCAACAAGTTGGTTATTAACAAGATAGTTCATCTTAGAAATGTTGATGTGACACATCCGTCGATGCTATAACACCGATTCCTTTTCTGATGCCTTGGTGACAAAGCATTGAACAGTGCCTTGAGTATATGATGTTACACCCATATTAAGAACATAAAGATCATTCTCTCGCGGTGCCTTCATCAATATCCATTCATCAGGTATCTTAAATCCTGGCTTCAGAATCAAACATTCTTGACTTGTAAAGTGAGTTGAGAAGCCTTTGTCACAGATTTATGAAATACTCAACAGATTATTCTCCAACTCAGTGAATGAGTTCACATTCTCAAACATCACCTTCCCATTTGACAAAGTATCCTCACCAACAATCTGTCCTCCTTGAATTCCCGCAAACCCCACATATCCTCCTCGAATAGATTTTACATTCTTTAGCAAATGAAGAGTTCCATTCATGTGTCGAGAGGCTCCATTATCGATAATCCAATGTGAGTCAGTTTATCATAGAAACAATAATAAAAATCATATAAACAATAATCAAAATCATCATTCTCACAATCAGTCAATGATCAACTTATGAGCATGATTTAAACGAACTAGAATTAGAAGGCTTAGTCTTAACATCTTTTTCAATGTTTTAATTAACTGGTATATCATGTTTATCTTTTGTTACCTCAAAATTGTCTTTGAACAATTCCTTCTCCACATTTCGTTTTAAAATTTTTATCGGTGGAGAAGTAGGTCTCACAATTGAAACTTTCACATGTTGTTTCTTGTTTACCACATGTTATTTCTCTTGGGAATGAGAGAATCGTTTTGTACATGAGTAAAACAAATGTCCTTCCTCATTACAACAAAAACATTTCCTTCGTTCAACAAACTTGTTAACTATAGAAACTTGATTCTCTTCCCTATCTCTCTCAGCCTTAAGTCTATAAAACTCATCATTAGATTGTTTTCTAAAGATGGCTTCTTTCTCTTCCTCAGAGGTCTCACCTTTAACAAAAACAATCTTTTGAAAACCATCTTTTGGTTTTACAGACTCTTTGTTAAATCCATTTGACTTAACCTATTTGAATCCAACACATTGGCTTTTATGATAATTACTAGTTTTAGCAAATTTAAAGTTTTGATTACCAATTTTATAACATGATTGAGTTTCTGTTTTTGCTTTAGACAACACATGTTCTGCAGCTTGCTTACCCACCTCGCTCTCACACTCAGAGCTATTAAAGGACTTAACAGGTTACTCATCACACGAAAGAGATGATGAAATATCGTTATGTGATGAACCGGTCACCAGATTCATCGCCTTGAAGAACCCTTCCGGTTCTTTTGGAACATAAGAGCTCCAAATAGGAGGCGGTACAAAATGATATTTCGGATCATCCATTTTATCCTTTGTAATATAAACAGATTGTTTTGGGACAATATGATGAAGGTCATATGATGAGGCGAAATAGCTTTTAAGTTTAGTGTCAACTCTTTCAATTTCAGTTTTAATCAGTTGAAGTTCCTTTTTAAGTTCCGCTTTCTCATCAATATGCCTATTAATAGCAATCGGTTTATCCTCAACAGTGTGTTTAAGCATAGACATTGTTTTCTTATCTTGTAGGATTTTAACCTACAAGTTTTTCTCACACGTTTGAAGCTTGTCATAAGCCTCTTTAATACTTTTATAATCAAGAAACACATTATTGTAGTCGGTTTTTAATGAATCAATTATAAAATATTTTTCAGCACACGACTCACAAACATGTTAAACTTTTGAGTAGAAAATGTTACCTACCCAGCCATGTAAGCATTATGAATGGACTCTTCTTCAACATCTTCATTACTCACTTCATCAACTGTCGCTGGAACATCTTCAACTGGCACAGTTGCATCACTCATTTCTTCAATCTTTACAGTCGTTGGAACTTCATCAGCTGTCTCAATCTCATCTTTTTCATCAACTACTAAACCAATCTTTCCATGAGGCACTTCTTCTCTATTAAACCAACCTGTAAAACTTTCAAACACATCAGGTGACAAAAATGATTTAAAAAAGTCATTGGAATTGAATCAAAACTCTTATGAGATTCTGTCTCCTCTTGATCACTTATCATCTCAGTGTTGTTCTCCTCTTGATCATCACATTCAGTCTTTTCAGCATCAGTGACATCAGCTACTTTGATCTTATCATCATTTTCCATGTCTTCCACAACTTTACCTGCATTCACAAAATTTACCTGTTCTCTAGCTTGTTGATCCTCACCAATTACCTCAGCTACATTTTCCCGGTGCACGATATAATTCCAGTTGAACCCTTCATCCAGTTATGCGTGACAAGCTTTTAATGACGAGGCCTCGGGTTTCTTTGATGATTCAGCTGGTGCAGGACAACTTTGATAATGGCCTGCTTATTGTAGTCCCCACTAAACAAATTAGGACTATTATCTTCAACTTCTGGATTCGTGCATTCCCTCTTGAAATGGCATTTCTCTTTTCGTCAAAAACATTGGACCTTTGACTTGTCAAATCCCAGTTTTGAAGTTGTACCATCAAGACAATTCTTTCCAGTAATTTTCCTAAATATTTGAGCTCTTCGGAAAACACTAGCCATACACCAATGGATATCCAACATCTACATCTCTTCAGGATCAATTTGATCATAATCCTCCTTTGTCATGTTGTAGTTTCCAATTCTTCCCATTATTAAGCATTCATATGACTCAAGGACGGATCCTAGAAATGTCATATGTTTTTGAACATTCTCGACAGTAAGTTCATTGTTGTTCTTGATGTTAACAGCTGTGTTGCATTGCACAAAATCGGAAGACGGACTCGTTGATTTTGAGGATTTATTAGGAGCAGAGTTGGTTCCAGTGTAAGTGCTTGTGTAGTGTGGTATGTTGTTGGATGGTTAAGAACTACCACCATAACTATGGTTAGTAACAAAAGTAGTTTCAAATTTCGGGGTAGATGCTACCACAAATTGTGATGCGTTGAAGTATAACCCGATGTCTTGAGTTACTGTAGTACTCTTCATTTCCTGCTTCTTGCAGACTTCGAGCTCTTGTGCTTCCAATTTTTCAATGAAACGAGCAAGAGTCAATATACCATATGCAATCGGGTTTATCAATGAATGTCTCCCATTCGTTAGTTAGAAAATCAGCAAGTTTATCAATGTACTCATACTCTTGCATATCAATGCCCAATCTCTTCATTTCATTGACCAAATGACAGTACCTCTTAGTTAATTGTGCCATTGATTCTCCTTTGACCATGGTAAAGATATCAAATTCCTTCCTCAATAGAGCAATGTTAGATTTTCTCATATATGGATTCCCTCTGTCTTTGTTAAGTAAAGCTTCCCAAATCGAGTGACACGAGCCATTGTGTTGTAACAGTTGGAAAATCTCAGACTTAATGGTTTGTTGGAAAAGATTCATCATCTTCTTTTATCAAAGAAATCTTGCTTTATCACCATCAGGAATTTGAGATAACAGATAGCTTGTATTATTCTCATTACATGGAATAATGTACTCCACTTCAACCGCTTCCCATGCTTCGTAATTAACACCTTGCACATAGGTCTCAAACTTATCCGCCCAACTTGGATAATCTTCCATCCTCAAAAGTTTCGGTGACTTAGTAGATGTGCCCATCTCATTCTCAAGATTGATATTTTGAAGTATTAGTGAAGGGTGTGTCACGAAAGCATTCAATTCTTCCATGGTTGCACGAAAATCAAGAAAATCAACAGCTCTGGCGTATATGTTTATGAAGCGTGTAAGTATTGAACGTATAAGTCTTTACAGCGTGTAAGTCTCTTATACGCTTATACAAGAACTTATACGGCGTATAACACAAACTTATACGTGCAACCACACTTATACGGAGACACTTTTCAACGTATAACCACACTTATACGGAGAACTGATGATATACGGGTAACTATCTTATACAGAGAGGCTAAATTATATGGAGATCAGGGAACATTTATACATTGCACACTCTGTGAACATGATATGAGCTGCAACTTGATCAAACTGATTAATTTGACCAATTAACTAGTGTAGAAATGATCAATATGTATCAATGAACATATCTCTGAGATGAATTTGAAATTGATCCATAGATGAATGTTTTAATTGAAGAATGAGTATCCGTTTATAACTTTGACTTTGTAATCTTCAAATCTTCAAGTGTAAACGAGTTGATGTGTTCAGTTCATTAGTAAACACGAACTTGGATCTGATACCACTTAAAAGACTAGGAGCTAGATCACAATACGTCATCATATACGTGTAGGAATGATATGAAACGGATCGAAAACGTTGTGTTTACTATACTATGCTAAATGGCGGAAACAAGTAGCAAAGGAACTAAACACATGTCAACTCATTATAACAATCACTAATATTCATTTAACAATTTCAGTACAAGTGATTACCAAAGTTACAAAAAACTATTACAAAATATGATAAGTTAAGCTATTTATACGCATACGTGCGGCTGTATTTGTCACAATGGCGTATAAGACTTATACGCTGCGTATAAGTCTTATACGTTACAAATTATACGCCCTTAACAAGATATTCTAGCAGTTAAGCTCATTTAACTAATACAAGACCTAGCAATAGACAATTTGCACTAACAAATCTCAACTTGAACAATCAAATACGGGCATGTCCACTTGCCTTTCAACTTATCTGGGAAGAGTTACTTCCTTGTATTGCATAACCAAACTCTCTGACCAACCTTAAAGTTCTTCAACTGAAATTTTGCATCGTGTACCTTCTTCATTTTCACCTTGTATGTCGATGCACACTCGTATGCCTCGTCTTGTAACTCCTCGTTCTTGCACAAGGCGAACTTCCTAAATTTAGCTGGATCATCATAACTAATATTAACTTGTTTAGTAGCACAATAGGCTCGTTGTGCAATTTCAACCGGTAAATGGCAATTATTTTCATATAAAAGCCTATAAGATATGGTATCGACGTTTTATAAGTTGTTCGGTAGGCCCACAAAGCATCAGTCAACTTAGTTACCCAATCTTTACGATCTGTCTGAACTTTTTTCTGTAAAATATGTTAGATTTGCCGATCACTTCAACTTGTCCACTTGTTTGTGAATGGTAAGGCGTTGCAATCCTATGATCAACCCCATATCATTTAAGCAACTTAACGAATTTAAAATTTTGAAATGGGATCCCCATCGCTAATAATGGTCCGGAGAATTCCAAATCTCGAGAAAATATTAGTTCGAACAAATTTGCAAACAACAAGGTAATCATTTGTCCTAGTGGCTATCGCCTCAGCCCATTTAGACACATAGTCAACGGCCATTAGGTTGTACAAGTTACCGTAAGATTTCAGGAATGGGCCCATGAAATCGGTCACCCAAACATAAAAAATTTCAATTTCAAGGATCGGGTTCGAGGGCATCTCATCCCTCTTAGAAATGCTCCCGAGTTGTTGACACTTTAAACAGTGTGTCAAGAACTCGTGAGCATCCTTAAACAAAGATGGCCAATAAAAGCCACGTGTAAGTACTTTTCTAGCTGTATTCTGGCCACTAAAGTGACCGCTACATGAAGACGAATCTGCCTGTTCCAACACGGATCGGACATCCTCCTCGAGTATGTATCGTATGATCATCTGATCTGCACCAATCTTGAAAAAATCTGGATCATCCCAAATGTACTGTTTAGCTTGTGACATCAAATGCTTCTTCTTCCTCATTGGACAATGCTCTGGTATGTCACCTGAAAGTTTAAAGTTAACAATATGTGCAAACCAAGGGTTTTGGGAAACTGCCAAATCTGTTGTCTGGAAAGGACTTATTAATGGGTCCCTCCCTGTCTCCATATTCCACCATGGTTTGGGACAAAATATCTGCAACAACATTTGACTCCATTTCTTGTCCCGATTCTCTAGATTAAAATCCTGAAGCAACAAAGCCCATATGATCAATCTTGGTTTTGCGTCCTTCTTGTCCATGACATACCTGCTAGGAGAGTGGTCAGAATATATAATGACTTTACTACCTCGTATATAAGACTGAAATTTATCTAGAGCATATACTGCCTCTATTAACTCCTTCTCGGTTGTGGTATTATTCAATTGAGCATCCGAGAGGGTTTTACTTGCATAGTATATGGCAAGAGCTTTCTTTTCAACCCGTGTTGTCATACCACAACATAAGGCGGAAATGTCGGGGCATGAGCTGATTGTTCACAGCTCTCAAGGTACTATCATGTAATAATTAGAAAGTGACAATATCTTTTAAATTGTATTAAATATTCGAATAAATTTCAACCAACAAAGTACATAAATTAAAAGTAAAGGCAAAAATTTAAATCAAAATTCCAAGTTTAAACTAAGTCTTCATTTATTGTCTTGATAATGTTTCTTCTAAGATAAGCAATCCTAAATTTTCACCAATCATGAATCAATTCAAACGATAACATGCATATGCGTATAAAATAAAATAGTTTTTGTCAACACAAGGTTGAGTGAATAAAAACACCAGTTAATTTAAGATACAATATAATATTAAAATGCAAAATGGTTTTTGTGAGATAAACATTAAGCCAATGAGCAATTAATGAGTGTCGGTAAAACCGTTGCCTCGCGAAGTGGGCATTGGCTGCTACGACAATCGTATTATACACATAAAGATTAACAGTTTGCAAGTGTGAATACTATATAATATGTAAATATAATATGATACGCACATGTCCCCAAAATGGTTAAAAATAAGTAAAAAAAAGGAGTGAATACTCACCTTATCAATAAGCAGAGATTTGAATATGATAAGAAAATAAATACTATGAGTCACGCTTGCTGAGAATCAGCAAGAACAAATCCTAAGCAAGAATGATAGTCGAAGAAACACTACGAGTTAATAGATGGACTAAAAGAGAATTAAGATATAAACAGGTATTGGAGAGTTAAAATATTTATTTAAAGTTTGTTTTATAATGGTTATGAAAATTGGATTAGTGTTAATATATAAATACTTTTACTTAATAAGTATTATAGTTGTAATATATAAATAATGATTCGAGGTCGATCGGTATTTGTGAAATAATAAATTATTATATTAGTATTATTATTATTAAAAAAGATCTCTTTTAGATTAATATTGTAAATAATAAATAATAATATTTATATAAAACATAATTTGTTATAAAGTACTTGAACTTATAACTATATTTTAATATGTTAGTTAACGTGATAAATTTTAAATATATATTTTAAATTAAAACCCTTTTTAAATATTAAAACCTTTAACAATTTTTAAAAACTTATTATATATATTTATCTATATATCTAAGTACATGTATAATATATGGTTTATATTATAATATAGTTTACACAATTTAATATATCAAAAAGGGTTTTGATAATATAGTTTATGACGATTATATTAAATTTATACTGATATAATGACGGTTATAATAAAATACTTATTAATAATTAAATTTATAATATTTATAATATAGTTTACATGATTTAATATATCAATATAACAATTTAAATGGTATTTACCAAAAATAAAATAAAAACGGGTTGGGGTGGCTCGAACTCGCGCCCCAACCACAAAGAGCCTTAAACTAACACACACCAGCCATGCGCGCTGGTGTGTTAGTTGATTATATCATAAAACCGATAGCATTTAAACAGACAGTGCAAACCCAGATCATAATAGGAACCCTAGAAAATACAATTGGCCAAAACGTAACCTTAGGGTTATTGATCCAGGCACTTAGACGAGCTAAACAGTATGATTGATTACCTTTTTTAATGATGTTAGAATGGTGGCTAATTAGCCCGATGAGGCCGACGGGAGAGAAGAGAATAAGAACACCAACCAAGCGATTGCTATAACATAATTAGATATAGGGGTTTCGTTAGCGACGTATCCAAGGTTTTGTAGACGACAATATTTTATTCAGATGACCTCTAAGGTATAATACCCATAACAACTAAGGACGGTTCGTTAATAAGTTAATACGTATCAAAATTGATTTAATTTCCTAATCTATAATGTCGGTGAGGTCGCAAATAGGAAATACAAAGATTTGAATAGATTAATTTTTCGATTAGGACGAGAATTAAGGTTCAAGAAACTAATTGAGTATGGGTTTACGGGTATGGTATGTGGGTTACGGGTTTGGGAGATGGATAAATGGGTATTATATGTTTACAGATTTTGCAGATTGGTCCCTCAGATATAAAGATGGGAACAAAAAGGGTTAAAGTATAGTTTAGGGTATAAATTGTATATGTTTCAAAGTTATTATATATATATTAAATTAAATAAAATAAACAACTATTAAAAGAAATAATAAATACTCGATAGACGCGATATTTTATGGATAAAAATTTCCCAAAAATATATCGGTTAACAAAATAAAAAATGGAAATCCCGAGTTGCTACACGTTTACCCAAAACAGCCCCAATCGCATAATCACTCGCATCACACATATTTTCAAAGGTAACTTCCAATCGGGTGATTGCAAGATCGGGGTTTCAACCAACTTTTGTTTTAAGATGTCAAAGGCCTTAGCACATTCATCATTAAAGTCAAAGGGGGCATCTTTCAAAAATTAATTACATAAGGGTTTGGTGATATCACTAAAACCCTTAATAAATCGTCTATAACAATCGGCATGCCCCAATATTGATCTAATGCCTTCGACATCTATGGGATGAGGTAGAGTTGATATAACTTACACTTTAGCACAGCCTACCTCTATCCAACGACTCGACACGACATGGCCTGATGTGTGTCTAACGAGTGCTTTTTCTATGGGATTCACAACGAAGCTTTAAATTTATAAAACGGATTTTCCTAATAAAACCACACACAACCGACAAGTGTACCGATCGTAAGTAATACAGAACTAAGAAGTCCGAGTATCGAACACAAGGACACGTGAAATGCCTATGATTACTAAACCCTAGACAAGACCTTCCTAAGAATAATATTTTTTAAATTGGTTTTTTTAATAATTGAACTAAATTAATAAACTTAACTTAACTTAACTTGACGAAACAATTAATGAAACTTAGAGACTTAACTGCAATTGTAGAAAAACGTCTACCTAGGTAAGAATCACATTGAAGGTCTATCAAGCTAATGGATTGAATAATCTCACGACACCGGTATAAAAGGATGACACAACTAAGGCTCGCTCAAGAAAGCTAGATCACCTCTCGGTCTTACTAACAAACCCTAACTTACACTTAATTGCTTTTAAGAACAAACCGGGAAACGAATCCTAAGGTGTTCTAATTTCGACTCTCCTCTCGGTCTCACCAACACACGAACCTAATGGAAACGAATACTACGCAACCAAGGAGAGTGGAACAATTTGGTTTAACTCAAACTAGACCAACTAATCGCTACAAACCCAAACCCGACAAGAACCGAACCTGCTCTCGCGCGATCCTAATCCTAACAAGTAAAGGCTATGAGAGGACTTTACTACCTATCTCGGTCTCTAAGAAGGTGTTCACCCACTTAATTATACCAATACACACTCAACAAAACCCTACGGTGATATCTACCGCAAACAAATTCTCAACATCAAGTAAAGAATCAAACAAGCTAAAATCAATCAAAACTAATTCAACCAATCGAAGCAAGAGGTTTATGAGTATAATTAATAAAATTACAGCCACTAAACACAACCTAATTAAATATTAAACCAAACTTTCAATAGCAAATCAAGTCATATTGATCAAACAATCCACTAAACTCATTAAAACGTAACAATAATCAAATAACCTAGGTAGAACAAAGAAGATTAGCTACTCATGATATTTGGAAAGCAGGTATAACTTAATGTAAACACCATATTAATCATCACAAACATCATTAAAATGATTCAACAATCAATGATAATCAATAACAACTCAAACCCTAACTCAATTACAAAAGAATTCAAGTTTAAAGTTCAAAATCAAAGAGTTATGAACACTAACAAGAACACAAAGTTTATGAATGTTATACTCAATATTAGGGCTGAGGTTTGTGATAAGGAATGACCCTAGCTGCTGACCCGAGTCGTCCTTAGCTTACTTCTTCTTCCCTTGGCTCAACAAGATGCAAAAACGACTTTCTTTGGAACCCTAGAAGCTGCCGATCGGAAGTTTTTTGGCTGGTTGATGCAGATTTCGGGATTTAGGGGCTGGTTAGGGTTTGTTTTTTTTTTTTGTTGTTTGTTATATTATAACACATATGGGCTTCACACAATGGATATGGGTCGTGCCTTTAACTTGATTCTTCAATAATAGTGCATAAAAGGCCTCTAAATCTCTTTCAAAGCTCGGTTTCTTTCTCTTTAACCCGTAACCTACAAAATACATATTAATGTAAGATCATACTAAAACAAGTTCAAAACATTAAATATTAGATAAATAAGCGATTAAAACAATGATAAATAGCGCGGAAAACTAGTGTGTTTTACGAAACATCATGGCCCAACACAATCCCCTCTTGGACCATGAAATGACTCTTCTTCCAACTCAGAACCAAGTTTATTTCAACACATCTTTTCAAAACACTTTCAAGTTGGTTTAAACATGGCTCAAAAGATGTGTCAAAAATAGAGAAATAATCTATGAATATTTCCAAAGACTTCCCCACCATATATGAAAAGATACTCATCATACACCTTCGGAAGGTGGCGGGGGGCGTTACATGGCCGGAATGGCATTCACCTAAATGCGAATGTGCCATACGGGCAGGTAAACGTGGTCTTTTCCTAATCTTCAGGATGAATAGCTATCTGATTATAACATGAATAACCGTCTAGAAAACAATAAAATTTCTGACCTGATAGCTTCCCTACAATCTGATCAATAAACGAAAGCGGAAAGTGATCTTTCGATGTAGCCGCATTCAGCTTCCAATAATGAATACAAATACGCCACCTGGTTATCGTCCGGGTGGCTACCTTGTTACCTGAGTCATCCTTGACAACTTGGATGCCCGCCTTCTTTGGTACATTCTGAGTCGGGGCTCACCCACGTGCTGTCAGAAATGGTGAATATGATACCTCCATCAAGCCACTTCAGCGCCTCCTTCTCCACTACCTCTCGCATGTTCAGGTTAAACCTCTGTTGCGCATCATGTGCGGGTTTGACTTCAGGATCTATGAGAATTTTGTGCATGACAATAGAGGGACTAATCCCTATTAGATCTCCAATAGTCTACCCGATCGCCTCCTTGTTCTCCATCAACACCTCCAGTAGAGCACTTTCCTGTTCAAAAGATAAATTAAGAAGAAATAATAACAAGTAAAGTTTCGTTCTTACCGAGAAAAACATATTTAAATTCTTCAGGAGCTCCTTCAACTTGACTTTTGGTGCTTCCTGCAATGATGGTTTTAACCCGTTGTCGATCTTCTCAGGTATTGGTTCCACCTGAACTGACCATGGTGGTCGATCTCCTCTCACAGCTGCAACCTCCAGCTTCCTTTCTTCTTCCTCCAGTTGCTTGTCAGTTTCCACTTGTAACCTGTCAAACATAAAGCACGTCTCCGTTGTATAACAGGATACTCTTGTCAATAACATCGACCACAAAGCACTTGTCATCAACCGAAGAATTATTCACATGTGCGAAAACATTCAACCTATGCTTATGGTTACCAAATGCCATGTCAACTGTACCACTTCTCACAGATTAGTATAACGGAATACACTCGTCAATAACATCGGCCACAAAACACTCGTCATCGACAGGAAAATTATTTACATGTGTGAAAACATTCAACCTAAGCTTATGGTTACCAGATGCCATGTCAACTGTACCACTTTTGCAATTAATGTTGGCATTTGTGTTAGCCAAAAATGGTCTACCCAGTATAACCGTGGGTTGTTTGGTCCTCTCACCTAAAACATAGTCAAGGACTAAAAAATCATTTGGAAATAAAAATCCTCCACCTTAACATTCAAATCAGTGAGTATCCCTTGGGGAAGTTTCGGTGTTTGGTCCGCTAGAACAATCATGGTAGCAGCTGCCTGGAGCAGACCGACGTCATATTGATCTTAAAGACTTTCCATGAGGATACTAATACTAGCTCCAAGATCTAGAAGTGCCCGTGTCATTTTGAAATCACCCACTTGAATGGGTATAATAGGCGTTCCCGGATCTTGTAACTTAGGTGGAAGAGCACCCAAAAGAATTGCACTCACAATATCCGTAAAGTCAATCTGTTTATGAATTTTGTGGTTCCTCTTTTGTGTGCACAACTCTTTCAAGTACGTAGCACAGGCGGGAATATGTTTTATGGCATCTAACAGAGATATATTAATTTTAACATGCTTAAAAGTTTCCCACGCTCCTCTTGTTGTGGGCCTCGTTTAGTTGCCATCTTCGCCTTAGATGGCGCCAACAATCCATCGGGATAGGGGATGGTTTTGTCCTTGCTCTTGTCCTTAGAATCGGTGGTACCATCTTTTAGAACCAGCTTATTAGTTTTATTTTCACTTTTGTTAGGTTCAGTAAATCAACCGGTTCTGGTTCGTCATCAATAATGATAGTTTCATAAATTTCTTCCACCACCCCCTCAACCAATGCTGGTGGAAGCCCAATCTTATTATCATATATCTTACCACTTCTTAAAATACTTACCTGATTCACGTTTTTCTTTGAGCTTGAACTATAATGATTCGGGTTCACCTTAGTGTCACTCGGCAGCTGGCCTGCATTTTTCTACAACCTTACCATGTCTGCCGCGAGTTGGCCAATCTGTTTTGATATCGTTTCTGAAGATATTTCTCGTAATTCAAACTGTTATCGTGTGTCTTTCTGTTTATTTATAACTATCTTTAGCAAATCGTCCAATTTCGAGTGCACGTACTCGTCTGAATTACACAAGGACCCATTCTGTTTGTCCTGATTATGGCCACCTGATGGACTACCACCTAGGGGTGTTCTTCAGGTTCATTTTCGGGTTTCGGGTTTTTCATGTCGGGTTATTCGGGTTTCAAAGTTTTAAACATTTTTGACCCGAAACCCAACCCGAATCTCTCACGGGTTTTTCGGGTTCGGGTAATTTGGGTTTGGGTTTTTTCGGATTGGGTTAATCTGGTTTCGAGTATCCAAGATACAAAACAAAAAATCAAAAAGTAAAAAATAAAAACACAATGATAAAACTAAAATAACATATTATTCTTTGCCCATAACTCAAATAATCAAATAATAAACCAACATAACTTGATAAGAAAATTGAAAAGAATAGTAAAACTAACTCAAACCATAATCGTCTTCAATCGGGCGTAATTTGGTTGCTCAGTTATGGTTACTATTAGTAATAATCGAAAAACATAAATTAATAATAAACAATTGATCCATAATAGTTGGAATGACAACAGTCGATTAGGACTAGATTTTGATAACTTTGGCTAAGACTAAGTCTATTACACCTAAAAATGTATTCAATTTCAAAACTAAAAGTTTATTCAGGTTGACCCGAAACTTATAAATCAAACCCGAGAACCAACCCGATTCGGTTCAGGTTCGGGTTAGCCTTTTATCGGGTTTGAGTTTTCCGGGTCGGGTTAGTTCGGGATCGGGAACGGGTTTTATCGGGTTGGGTTTCAGGTTTCGAGTAAAAGTGACAGCCCTACTACCACCCCAATTACTATCTTTGTTATTGCCCCAACCATTGTTTTGATTATATGAACCCTGCTGGTAACCGCCTTGGCGGTAATTGCCCTGCTATCGGTATTGGCTCGAACCTTTAAAATTCGGATTTGATTAGGTAGCTACATTCCCGTATCTAAAGTTCGGGCGGTTCTTCAGGCCTGGGTGATAGGTGATTGAGATAAACATTGGCCTTTGGAATCCTCGTAAGCATAGTTAACCTCCTCACGATCCTTCTCATCATCATCATACTCAGGGCAGTTTTCTGCCTTGTGCCCAAGTTCACCACAGTCTTCACAAAACGTGAAATTTCTCCCCGACTTTACCAACCTCTTGCTTCTTATCTTTTCTATACACAAGCAACCCATATTCTAACTCAACTATCCATTCCTACTCACTTGTGGCTAACCTTACCGAATTAGTAGTGGTATGTTTCCTTATCCTTTATGCGGCTGCTTCTAACTACACATGAACTCAAGAAAATCCCAGTCGTCTTCTTCAGGTTGGTTTAACAGTTGACCATTACACGATACTTTCAAATGCTTTATGTCTTCATAAGTTAACTCGTCAACAAAACACTTCACTAACTCCCACAACTCGATCTGATGGTGCGGGCACTTTCTGATCATTTCTTTGAATCGGGTAAATGTATCGTGAAACAGCTCACCCGGTAACTGTGAAAAATGGTGAATCTCAATTTGGGCCACGTTTGTCTTCAACTGTGAATAATACTCGTTTAGGAACACTTGCAGCATCTCGTCCCAGTTTCTAATACTATACATGGTAATGAGTTAAACTAGTTTTTGGCTTTGCCTTTTAATGAGAACTGAAAAAACCGTAACCAAAGTTCATCCTTGTCAAATGTATCATCGCCAAACGACTTGCAAATAGCCGAAAAATCGTACAAGTGTGAATACGGGTCCTCATAAGCCATCCCATGAAAATGTGGCACGATGTTAACGTAAGAAGGCCGAAACTCAAATGTTTGTTATCCTGACACCCACACCTGTGAGACAATCGTGGATGCTCCATATGAAATAGACGGTCTGAACCGACTATTAACATCCTAAACCGGGGATGCATAATTTATCCCCCCCCCCCACACCTTGATTAACTAGGCCTCCTCTATTAACCTGAATTCCTTGACTTCTATCAATTATGTCAGCTCTGTTAACTCTACCGGTTAACATCAAAATCATTATATGGCGTGTTTGATATTTATTATCTAATATGTGTATTAAGTATAGGGGCTATCTCACAATATGTATGGATATTAGGGTTACTGATATGAAACATGTATATCCATCCCTTTGACTCATTATCTCTGCCTAAACGACCCCATTTTTAGTTCCATTTTGAAAAAAAAAATTGTTAGGAAAATATCGAGAAGCTGAAAAACCAACCATGACCAGAAACCTCTAACTTGGCATTGATAACAATAATTAATAGTTAACAACTTCGGTTTCTGGACACCCTTCGAGGTACTATCGGGCTAAAAATTCAATTTTCCCTCATCCCCACACTTGAGGTTGACATTTACTCAATGTTAAAATTTTAAAACTTGTAAAGAACATTTAGAGAACATGGGTTGAAACCGATTGTTTAACAATTTAAAAATCTGGGCTCTAATGTGATGGTTCTGGCACTTAAATCTACAATTACACTTTTAACACTCAAACTAAAATAACAAAATAGATTATGAAACCTAAGACACCTTATATGTATGATTACGCAGTGCTAAATGTGGCTCGTGAACGCTCGTTTTCTCCGAAGACTATAACTGATCACTAAATAGATACAAATAGGTGCAAATTCTGACATCACCACAGCCCACTTTGTTTTCTCGCTCCTTGCTCGCGGAGCGGCATACCGAAAAAAAGATAGGATTTGAATCGATGACTTAAGCCCTTGCGCTATTCGAAATGAATGAATCAGAAGGGGGCTGGATTCTCTATTTCCGGGCCAGGCGGGAGGTGAAGGCCATAAGAGATTTTCTTTTACCTAAAACACACTTTCAATTTCTTGCTTTGGAAGAATAACAACCTCATCCTCTTCATCACCATCAGACACGGTACCACTAGCCAACTCCTCTTGGGATCGTTTGATTTCGGTTATGTCCTCAGTATTCTGCATGAGCAAGGACTCAATTCTTTTATATCTTAGCTCATATTTCTTTTCTTCTCCCGTCGTCCATCTGTTATGTTCCACTAACATGTTCATGATTGTATCGAGCTTAGAGTTCAGTATATTTTACTGCTCTTCATCAACCGAATGAGGATATTTATACCCATCTTCATTATGAGAATATTCATAATCTTCTTCATAAGGATATAAATAAGCATCCTCATCCTAGTCTGGTTTAGTATGTATCCTCTTTTCATTAATCTGATTGGTCCACTTAGCCTCAAGAGATTTCCTTTGTTGTTCTGCTTTCTTGTTATTCTCAGCCATAATATTTATCAAATTGTCAAGTTTGGATTTCATCGTGTCTTGGTAACTTAAGAAATAGGGCATCTCCGGTTCACAGCTGTCATAATACGGCTCTTGATCATATTGGTCATCCATGTCTAATTGATGATCTTCATCATAATTCGGTGAGGTGTGTTGTTCAAAGTGTGAATAATATGACAAAATCTCTTCATCTTCATAGCATGTCGTCATATATCTCCGCACATGACGACACTCTTGCCAATTTTGTGAAACTGCTGGACAATAGCGTGATCGGGCCTTCACAATAACAAAAATCATCATCATTGCTTATGGTGACAATAGTGTGCTCGAGTTTCTGGATTTTCTATTAAAAATAACCTTCAAAAAGAACAAAAACACCGGAGGTAAAATGGAACAGAATTAAACATAACAAAACAAAACAAACAAAAATCTTTTTGTATTTTTGAATTTTTTTTATTATTATTTGTTTTTTTTTCAGAAAGCTCAAACAAACGATATAATACTATCAGCACTAGCTCCTTGGCAACGGCGTCATTTTAAAGCTAGATCGTCGCTATCTAGTAAAAAACAATTAAAATCAAGTGCTAATCACCTAAGCAAGCTAGGGTAAGTAGGGTGTCGAACCACGAGAAGTATGTGGTCAGTGTAACATGCAACAGATTTCTAAGGTTATGAAGTGACAATTAATAATGCTTATCACACAAGCAAACAAGTTTAATTTTAATACCACACAAGCAATTAAACAACTTTCAAACAATTAATAAAGACAAATCACACCCAGGTTTCAAGTAAGCAAACAACAACAAACTCATGTTAATTTAATAGATAAATTATCAATGATCAATACAAACTGATTAACTATGTAAACTTTAGGCATCAACAATCGCTAACACACGACACTGGTTATCAAACAATCCCTGTCAGTATGACCCAACTAAGGGCAACTGTATGCTTCATCATATTTAAACTAGTCCAACAACCCTATAAGCAATTATATAGCAACTGGAAAACTAATCGTTCTGATCTACATAAACCTAAACTGACTGACTGCACAACAATACTTTGCGTCAATACTCATATATTAATCAAAGATAATTACAAATAGTATTCTTTAACACATAAGAAAACTGAAATAATACAAACTCTACATCCCATGTATGATTCTAGAAGACTAGTCGCGTCTCGACATCACAAGATCTCCGATTCGAATGATATGGAACATGTAGATGATCTCAGAATGAATCGAAATGATAGATATGGTATTCTCAGCCCTAGAAACTGCTCTGGAAAGTGTTGTATTGTCCTAGAGATATCAAAACATATTATAATATAAACTCTAACTTTTCCGTCTTTGCCACCCATCACCTACCGCGATGGGGGTCTTCACTGGTCCATCGTGTACCGTTGTGGACCAAAGTCAACCATAACAATATTTTAATTACCATCGTGATACACGATGGCCTTCTGTCCAGTCCATCGCGTATCGTGACGGCTCTCTTCACCAGCTGACATAGTTTCTTGTCTCGTTTCGAGTGCTGATCATCCCGGGTCTTTGTTCCATACTCGTACTAGTCCATATTAACTTCATTCATCACCTGTGACCTGAAATATAACAAACATATATGAAGTATCAAAGTTCCTGAAATAAATGACTAAAACTAATAAATTAATGAACTTATGTATATACAAACTAACCGAACATTAGGGATGCGCATTTTGTCCCGAATACTCGTACTTGTACCTGTACCTGAACTGATTTAGCCTATTTCGGTACGAATATTGGTACTCATTTTTGTTGAATATTGGTACATGTACAATCGGGTACATGTACGAGTACGTTTGGTATTTTGTACTTGATTGGAATATATAAGAGTTTAATTGAGATTCTTCATATTTAATATATAAAAATAAATTCTCCAACCATGTTATTATTGAACAAGTACCAAACTTTTCTTTAATATTAAATAATATAACATCTAAGACTCGAACCAACAAACAAATCACTTAAAGTCGGCGACCAAATTAGGGTTCTTCAGTACTATCTTATCATTAAACGGCCACCAGTTTGGTACTTGTACTAATTTGGTACTCGTCATGTACATGTGCAAGTACCGATACCCAGACTAATTCAGCTTGTTGTTACTCGTATAGGTATTGGTTTCAATGTCGTCGAAAATTTGGAAATAAAAAAGCAAAGTGGTACAAAAAAGGTTCCGTACCAATACCCGTACTCGTACTCGTACCATACCGAAAATTTTGATACAAGTATTGGTACATGTTTTTATTAATTTTTGGTACGAGTATAATCAGGTGCAGGTGCATGTACTATCCCAAGCTCATTCCTGCCGAACATCACCTTTAAATTACAAGTCTGGAATAGCTTTCGATCAATCTTCAAGTTTATAAACCCTTTTGAGAGGATTAGCGTCTAAAGAAAGAAATTAACACTTGACAATTTTCTTGTTATGTATTTGTGAGGGAGGGACCAAATTTGTGTGTTGTTAAAAGTGGAGGACCGGAGGCTTGCATATATAATATAGTATAATAATAAACATAAACCCTTACTTACTTATATTCAATCAAAACCCTAAAATTAAAAACCCCTTTTCTTTTATATTCTATCGGCCTCTCTTTTTGTGAAAGAAAGAAGAGAAAAATGGTGTCAACTCAATTCGATGATGAAACCGTCAAGAAAATCGTTAGACAGGTATAGATTATAACCATGTCTTGTCTTTGATCTGATTGATTTTGATTATTCTATAACTTTGATGGTTGGCAGGTTGAGTTCTATTTCAGTGATAGCAACCTTCCAAGAGACAATTTTCTCAAAAACACCATTGCCGAGTCTGAAGATGGCAGTATCCTTTTTTTTGCTTTTTAAATTCATTTACAACAATTGCTATCGTTTTTCTTTTTTTTGGTGATTTGAAATTGATAATCTG
Organism: Bidens hawaiensis; assembly: GCF_021521415.1. Taxonomy (NCBI): domain Eukaryota; kingdom Viridiplantae; phylum Streptophyta; class Magnoliopsida; order Asterales; family Asteraceae; genus Bidens; species Bidens hawaiensis. Next base: position 131,174 of record NW_027505169.1, read on the forward strand.
TTTGAATGAATGATTTTTTGCTTTTAAAATTACTAGTATAGTTGGGGGTTGGTTTCCTTAACGAAAGCATAGTGGTGAGTTTGGCGTTGATATGCTCGTTTTCTCGGATGAGAGGTCATCTGGGGCTGGGGGATGATGTTAAGGTTGAAGATGTTTCCGATGACACCGTGCAAGCCATTGCGGAGACTTTAAAGGCCAAATCAACTACCCTTAAAATCTCCGAAGATGGTCGGTTCCGGTTCTCGGTACAAAGCTAAAGCTGTAACTTTTTTTTCTAATTAGTAACACAATACCTGGTGATGGTTTTCAGGGAAGAAGGTTGGAAGGACTACTGAACTTCTAAAACCTGACAAGGCGATTGAGCAATTAGACGGTAGAACGGTTGCTGCATCGCCCTTTCAGCATGATATAAAGCTTGAGGATGTTGAGTCATTCTTTGGACAATCTGCCAAGGTCCGTCCGTCCTTTTTTGTGTATGTTACGATATTATTATTAGCTGAGAATGTTATCTGATACTTGTTGCAAGTACTGCAGGTTAATAGTGTGAGGTTGCCTCGTCATGTTGGGGATAAGAGGGTTTTATGCGGTACTGCACTTGTTGAATTCTCATCTGAGGAGGAAGCTGCACACATTTTGACACAGAGCTTGGTTTTTAGAGGTGCTGACCTGGAACTCAAACCCAAGTAAGCAGCAATTCATTCTTATATTACAAGATAGATTGGCCCTAAAATGTGCATATCAGCTGCGTATAATGCACACGATATGAGCTCCTGATGAGAGGATGGTGCTCTCAGAAATCGCGCAATGCATGCTTTTCTGAGTTAAAGCGAGTTTATGCATAGATTTCTTGTACCTAGCCTGTGCACGGAGTTAAAAGCTATATTTTAGTTACACATAAAATTCTTTGGTGGCACGATAGCTTTTTTTTTAATATTTATTTTATTCTCATATTTTTATAGTGTTTGAAAGTCAACAAGTTAAAATATTGTTTATAAGTAATTTTTTATTTTCCTAATAACAAAAGGCTCGCATTCATGATGCGTGCACATCACATTTTTAAACCAAGACTAGGAGGAGCTTTATGGTTGTCATTTATTAGTGGTGGCGACATGTGTGCATGTGTGTGGGGGGGGGGGGTATTGCATAAGGCAGCATGAGTAATTTATTATTTTGCTAACTAATATGATTACGGAACTTGTTTTATAACATTAATAATCAAACATGTTGAAATAAGTGTATTTAGATGCACTGAAATTGCAGTTTGTGTGTGATGTTTGAGCATTTTGCGTTAAGAGTGAATTAATCTATTTATACATAAACATACTAGAATTGTCATCTCTATTTGAATTCTCTATTAATTGTTTTTGTGTCCTTGCATTACTCATTTTCTTATTGACTTAACAATTTAGGAAAGAGTTTGATGAGCAGAGAGCAAAGGATGAAGAAGCTGAAAGCAGTCGCCGTGATCGTAAAAACGCTTCGCAGGAAGAAGAGTAAGCGGTGAATATTATTTCTTATTGTTAATGCTGATGCGAATATTATTTCTTATTGTGTGTGTTAACAGCTACCCAAAAGGCTTACTTGTTGCATTTAAGTTGAAGAACACATCATCTAAAGATAAACTTGATACCCAAAAGACTGAAGAGACTGTTGATGCCAAATCTACTTCAGAGAACGATGAGAAAAAAACGGATATTAAAAAAGAGATAAGTCCAGAGAACGAAGAAGAAACTGAAGAAGATAACAAGGACAGTGAGAAAAAAACTGAGACTAAAAAGAAGTCTGCAGACATGTACAAGGATGATAAGGATGTTGTTTTACGTGAGGATCTCAAGAGTATTTTCCAGAAATTTGGTACAGTCAAGGTATATATGATATGTTTAATTTTGGTAAGGGTATATGGAATAATTTCTTTACTTGGAAGTCTTTGGCTAATCTTATGATTGTTTTGTTCAGTTTATTGATTTCAACATGGGTGAGGAATCGGGATACATACGATTCGAAGAAGCAGGAGGAGCACAGAAAGCCCGGGCCGCTGCAGTGCTTACCGAGGGGGGTGGTCTGGTTGTGAAGAATTATGTTGCTATTCTAGATCCAGTGACAGGTAATAACCTAAAACTTAATATGCAATCTTGTTGGGTATTATTAGTTGATCTGTTTAAACGGAGTGTAAGTTAACGAGTTGGTCATGTTTTCAGGTGAAGCTGAAAAGGAGTACTGGACTATGCTTCGTGGTCAAGAGAAATCTAGAGGAAATAAAGGCAACTGGGGCAGGTTGGTTTTGATATTCTATTTACCATCATAATTATCATCATCAATTCATTCTTATGTATGCAAATCTTTGAATGCTGTTTAGAGGAGGAAAGAACAACAGAGGCGGGTACGGGAAGCATAATCGCAATTCAAGAGATAATAATTCTGGAAATCGACCAAACAAGTTTCAAAAGGTTGCAGCTGCTTGAATTTTGTGTTGTAACATTTGACTTATAAACTTATGGTTAAAGTTTTGCATTATGTACTCTGCTGGAACTTACCATTTTAATGCTATTTCTTGATCCTTGTTTTTGAATCAAATTTTATGTGGCAGTTTAAAAATCATTTTTTAGTCTCATATTAGTCGGCCAAATCGCCCCTAGCGGACCAAATTGCCGACCAAATTCTGGCCTACCTTTTTAAATTACATATAAACTAGTTTTTTTACCCGGCGCGATCGCTTTCTATACATGTCGGTTGTAGTGGTGCACTAATGTGGATTCAGTTTGTATAAGTTAAGTTCGTTAAGATATCGACACTAAACTAACAAAAATAATCAGTATGTTAACGCAAGAAATAATAGCAGCATTCGTATAAATAAAAACTAACATATTAAAATGTACGTAACATTAACGATTTTCATTGCGCGTTGCGTTGGTCGGTAAAACTTGGTCATTGCATGGGCGAGTCAACACGAATTCGGTCGGTACTGACTACGTTCGTCACGATACCAAAACTAAACGAAAAATAAATTCGTCTAAATTAACATATTATAAATCATGCCCAAAAATAAGTAGCGGAACTTGTATAGTGTATAATGTAATATCTAAGAGGAATTTTATTTGGTCAGTAAAACACAAACATTGAATCTCGGACGTTGGTCTAACCAAAGTATTATCGGTCTCTGGAATAGCAGTGATGATTAGGTAAATCCCTGACGTTGGTAATAACATGAGCTTGATCCTGAGTGTTGCGGTGGTGAGTCGACACGAATTTGATCGATTTTAGTTGCGTACATTACCGTACAGAAATTAAAACCTAAATTAAAAAAAAAAACATAAATAATGGCGTGGTCCATTGATATTGTATTATTGTGCCACTCGGTCCAATAAGAACTCAACCGGCACCAAACTTTGATTTTATTATATAGTAATAATAAGCGGGATTACTCCATATAATAGTAACCAACTTTGAAAGTTGTTCTAATCAAGTCACTGATACAAACTTTTATTCCAATCAGGTCACTGAACTTTTATTTTTGTTCCAATCTTAGATATTTTACCTAGATTGCAGGTAATCTAGGTTTTTTTTAATTTTTCAATGTTTTTACTTTGCATAATAACTTTTAAAGGTTGCGAAAATCAGTAAAAATGCGAAATATAATTTTAAAATTTCGAAAATTTGCAAAAAAAGTTCGGAAAATTGAGTGTGACATTCGTCAAATTTGAGTCTGGAGTTGTATCCGTATTGTAAACTTTTATTTTGTAAAACCGACTCAATCATTTTTAGAACCTAAATTAATTATTATATATATTATATAGACCTTGATCATCAATAAATCGATGTTTGTTATATTATAGAGTCGTTAAGAAAACATAAGGGGTCCAAACCGATTTTTCGTAAAGTTGTTATGAGTTTTAAGAACCTTTAAACTCAATTTAAACTTGTTTGGAACTTGAGGGGCCAAAAATGTAACATCTATACACCATCCATATAAATAGAATAAACCCTAAACCTAAACCATTATTTAACTAGCCACCACCTCCCCTGGCCGTTTTCCGGCGAACCGTGATTCCGGCGATATCCCGACAGCCATTTTCCGGCGAGTACCATCACCTCCGACGCACCACCACCACTAAACCACCACCACCGTACCCCCTCCATCACTTTCCCTCTTTCCGGCCGCCGCCGCTACCACCCTTGCCGGCCACCACCTCCGGCGAACACCACCCACCGACCTCCGACCACCCTCCTCCCTGTTCTCCACCTCCAGCCACCCCCTTCTCCCCTCAAATCGTTTTTCCGGCAACCCCTTCCTCTCCGGATCACATTTCTGACGACTGGAAAGCCGGCCGCCGCGGTGCCGTGGCTCTCTCCCTCTCGTCTCGTCTCTTTCTCTCTCTGCTCTCTTCCCTCCGTCACACACACACGCACATACTCTTTCTCTCCTTCTCCGTCTCGTTTTTTCCGGCGAGCCTCCGGTGAACGGAGATCGGTCTCCGACGACCATGCTCGGCTCCGACATTTATTCTTGGCCAAACATCATGGTAAGGAGATTTATAGTTTTAATCATTTTTTTGTTTAACTCTTAACTAGTAATCGAGTCGCGAGTTCGTTTTCCCCCCTAAACCGACTTTGAAGAGTATTTTGTTGGGATTATTATTATAAACCTCATAACTAATTATTATTATTATTATTATTATTATTATTATTATTATCATTATTATTATTAACTAGATTGTTATTATTTTAATTATTATTATTATTAACAAGATAATTATTAGTATTATTGTTATTATTATTAACAAGATTATTATTATTATTATTATTATTATTATTATTGTGATTATTATTACTACTACTATTATCTTTTAACAAAACTATTATTATCATTATTATTATTATAAATATTAAAGTTATTAATATTATTAAAGATCATATTATTATTATCTTCATATTATTATGATAATTAATTATTAGCAATAATACAATTATAGTTATTTTGTGAACTCGTTTAGAAATCGAACCAATATCGTGTATGGTAACATTATTTACTATCAACATTACTTATTATTATTACAATTTTATCAACAACACTTTAAATTTATACCAAGATTTTACTCTTTAACTATTATTATTAGTATTATTAATAATAATTATTGTTATAACTATTATACGATATTAGTAATAGTTATTGGTATTATCATTAATTTATATATCTATATACATATATATATATATAAAATATTTTAAAATCATTATTATCATTTTTATCTTTAACATTAATAATATTATTATAAACTTTATTATCAATTCATTCTTATAAAAACTGAACTCTTGATTTAACACCGTCTTGCTTATATTTAATATTAGTTTAGCTATTTAAAAGCCTAATAAAATAATATTATTTTTATTCTAATTATTAAATAAGTACGAGTCCCTAATCGTTAACAAATTAACCGGTAATCCGATTAATAACCGAACCTTCTTGTCCAATGTTTCAAATGTAGTTTCAACTAAAGTCAAGTTCATTAATATTTTATTTATTCGTTTTCAATTAGCTTTCAAGTCGGATTCGTTCGTTTCGTTTACAAGCTTTCTATATGTCGATCACTTATTAGTTTTCTTGGTTCATCAGTCGAGGTGAGTACTTGCATACCCCTTTTTTCCATCTTTCGTTTTGGGGTGACATTTCATACTTATCAAACTAAATGCTTTATCTACTTGAATCTTTAAACCCACAAACGTGATTGTATACTTTACTTGAATAAATGCTCGATTTGGTGTTCTATGCTTAAATGTCTATGTGTTTATCGCTTTTGGATGGTGGAACTATAAATCCTAGACCATTTGGCAACCCCTCATGGCAAGGTGTCGTTAACATAATGCAATTAACGATAACTATAAAATCCTAGACTATTTGGCATCCCCTTATAGCTAGGTGTCGCTAACTTGTTTAGCGATAACTATTTATCCAAGTTTATAGCTTTTATTTATTGTTTCGTCTACAAGTTGTGGCTTATTATTACTATATACTTATATGCTGAAACTTATGAATTGCTCACCAACCTTTGTGTTGACAAACTTTAATTTATGAAATGTTACAGGTTTGACTTTTGTTGACTCGAGGACTTGATGAAAACGTTACCAAGAATATTAGGATATTAGTGAAACGAACAATATAATTGCTACTTGTATTCAACTTGTTTGTGTGGACGAGATGTGTTGATTATTGATTTGTTGAAATAAAAAGGAGTTGAATAAATATTGTCACTTTAAATAGTGTCTTGTGTATTTGTCCAATCACGTTGCACCCCGGCATGTTCCGCCTTTGGTCGGGGTGTGACATTGAGGTTCGGGTTAGAACGGGTCAAGGTCGGAACGGGTCAAAACGGGTTTCGGTTCAGTTTTTTTTGAACCAACGAATCAGCGTGTTTTCCACACGCTACAACTCGTTTTAACAGCAAAAGCTCGTTTAAGTGATTTTTCAGTTCGTTTCAGCACCTAACAGCTCGGTTAAGCGATTTTTAAGTTTGTTTCAGCACCTAACAGCTCCTTTAAGCGATTTTTCAGTTTGTTTCAGCACCTAACAGCTCGTTTAAGCGATTTTTCAGTTCGTTTCAGCACCTAACAGCTCCTTTAAGCGATTTTTTCAGTTCGTTTAAGCACCTAACAGCTCGTTTGAGCGATTTTTCAGTTCGTTTCAGCACTTAACAGCTCGTTTAAGCGACTTTTAAGTTCGTTTCAGCACCTAACAGCTCGTTTAAGTGATTTTTAAGTTCGTTTGAGCACCTAACAGCTCGTCTAAGCGATTTTTAAGTTCGTTTGAGCACTTAATAGCTCGTTTAAGCGATTCTTAAGTTTGTTTCAGCACTTAACAGCTCGTTTAAGCGATTCTTAAGTTCGTTTCAGCACTAACAGCTCGTTTAAGCGATTCTTAAGTTCGTTTCAGCACCTAACAGCTCGTTTAAGCGATTTTAACAGCTTGTTTAAGCGATTTTTCAGTTCGTTTCAGCACCTAATAGCTCGTTTAAGCGATTTTTAAGTTCGTTTCAGCACTTAACAGCTCGTTTAAGCGATTTTATGTTCGTTTCAGCACTTAATAGCTTGTTTAAGCGATTTTTCAGTTCGTTTCAGCACCTAATAGCTCGTTTAAGCGATTTTTAAGTTCGTTTCAGCACTTAGCAGCTCGTTTAAGAGATTTTTCAGTTCGTTTCAATGTTAGGTGCTGAAACGAACTTAAAAGTCGCTTAAAACGAGTTGCAACGTGTTGAAAACACGCTGATTCGTTGGTTCAAAAAAAAACTGAAACGAACTAACGAGCTGTTACGTGCTGAAACGAACTGAAAAATCGCTTAAACGAGCTATTACGTGCTGAAACGAACTTAAAAATCTCTTAAACGAGCTGTTAGGTGCTGAAACGAAATGAAAAATCGCTTAAACGAGCTTTTGTTGTTAAAACGAGTTGTAACGTGTTGAAAACACGCTGATTCGTTGATTCAAAAAAAAAAACTGACCCGAAACCCGTTTTGACCCATTCCGACCTTGACCCGTTCTAACCCGAACCTCAAATTTCCGAACTTTTTTTGCAAATTTTCGAAATTTTAAAATTATATTTCGAATTTTTACTAATTTTCGCAACCTTTAAAAGTTATTATGTAAAGTAAAAACATTGAAAATTAAAAAAAATTTAGATTACCTGCTATCCAGGTAAAATATCTATGATTGGAACAAAAATGAAAGTTCAGTGACCTGATTGGAACAAAAGTTTGTATCAGTGACTTGATTGGAACAACTTTCAAAGTTGGTTAATATCCCAATAATAGACAATAGTTATTCACACACCCTTTTTGGATATTCATACACCCTCCTAACACACATATTATCTTTTATATTCCCTATAAAGGGTGTATGAATTACACATCCCTGATGATATTCCAATCCTTTTAATCTTGATTAATTGTTGGCCTATCGGCAAAATAGCAGCCGGTGAGTTCTACAACACTGGATACAATCTTATGTGTAAAGGGGTGCTTTATGCTGTTGACTAACGCCTAACCATTAATCGAGCAATGAATTTGAGTATTGAGTAACTCTGGGTTTAGCGTTTAAAACTTAACAAGTGCAAACATTATCTTTCAATAGTATTTTAGGATTTTCTTTTAATAATCATAATGAAGCCTTGCATACATGATGTGCGTGCAATGCGCATCATTTGGAATTAAAACGCATCGGCCAACACCACGCTTTTCAAAACCTTGGTAGGCCCAAATACTGTAATTGGAAATTTCCAATGTGCTTCTGATTTACATTTTCTACAAATTTTGTATATATGTTTCCTTCTAGGCTTTCATTGTTATGAACATTCCCCTACAGTTCAAAATCTTGCTTACAACCCATTGTTATTAATTTGTTGATCCGCTGAATGTTTCAAAGACCGAACTGATGTTCAATGCTTATATCGGTAGCAGAAAGTCTTAAATCCAGAACTTGTAAAAGGCCTTTGGACAACAAAAGCGAGTTATGATCCCGCTTTCTTTCTTTCACGTGAGATCACTTGGACAGAAAAAATGGTCAACCATTGCACAACATTTACCTGGGCACATTGGTAAACAATTTGGGAAGATATCCTCCATCCTATTCTTGTACCAGCCAATTACCACTTTTTTGGTTCACTTTTGTATTTGTATATGATTATTGTTGTATTAAACTAGAGTATGAAGATTAGATAGTTACTGTAACTGTCCATTTACTGTATTTGATGTTACATCATTGGATATCCATCTTCTTTTTTGACCATATAAGCATATGCAGTCATCACACACTAATCCTTTCTACCTATGAAGTCAGTCCTCTTTGCAACCAGCATTTGCTTGTATTTTAAGCTTAGTTCTTTCAATTGTCTAGATCCTACTTTAAGGTTCCTTCATGTTAAATGAGATGGGGGTAACCTAATATTGAATTTAGGTATAAACCATTTTGTAAATTAATAAATAACTAGTTGATTGTTATACATTTGGGTGAAAATATTTAAGTTGTTTATTTATTTATTTGTATGTTTATTCTTAAACACGAGATATTTAATAGATCTCCTACATACTAGTCAGAGTGATGGTTCTAATTGTTAGGTACATGTCATTCCTTTAGAATGAATCTGTAAGTAGTGATGCTTGATTGTTTACTTATTTGTATTGCGGGGTGAATGATCAGATAGCGCGCGCTTAGTGGTTATGATAGTTTTGGCATTCAGGTGGCATAACCATCTTGATCCTGAAATTAACAAGCATGCTTGGACTCAAGGAGAGGAATTATTCAGGAGAGCTCACTAAATTCTTGCTTGGCAGGTATGCTTACTTTTCCACTCATATAGATACCCAACTCTATTGAGTCTTTACTTAATGACCATTCTACCCCTTACTGTCAAACCCTATATTTTTTTATTTGGATTTTGATCTACATTGACATAAGAAAGGAACCGAACCACCATCTGTCCTCTTTTGTTCTGTCATCGGCATATAATTGAATTTGTTGTTCAAACCAGGCATAATCGCAGGATAATTGAATGATGAGCAATCCAATATTTTGAGAATACTATTGTTTATGGATAAAAAGATTATTTAAACTAAAATTGAGTAAGTACAAAAAATAGAAGATGGGCATGTATATGAAATATTAAAAGTTACAGAAAAAAAAATAAGGGTAAAATGGTCATTTATTAATTTGTTTTTAACGAGTTGGGTATGTTTGATATTTTATACTACGGACATATATGACACTTTTGAAGCTTGTAGAGGCGTATACGAAATTGTCACTATTTATAAATTCCAATTTTTGTCAATGATTCCAGGACTGCCAAGAACTATTGGAATAGTTGTGTTAAAAAGAAACTGGGTGCATACATGCCATGCCTTCTTTCACACTTCCAAGGCGAGGCAAGCTTCCGTGCAGATGGGGAAGGAAGGTTCACCATTTGTGAGATGTTCAGTGTCAAATATCCAAGTTTATAACAAAACCATAATAATAAACAATTGTAATTCAACAAATTGGTTTTTACTAAAAAAACATAACCCAACCGTCTGGGTTTGTTTATTTTTGGTTTTTGTGGTTGCGTAAAATGAAATGAATACAATACAATTCTTTAGTTTATTTCAAGTTGTAATATTATTATTAGTATTATATTATATTTTGTAGAAGACGGAAACAATTAAACAGCATAGAATATAATATGCCCAAAAACAGACAAAGCTTCTTCTGATCGAGCATTGACCAACCATGGCTTCTCATCCCTCATCATCGTATTATTATTGTTTCAAGCAGCATCCCATCCTCCCAAATACCCACCGTGTTAATTTCGTCATCCCACCATCTCATTTTAGGTTAACTCCCAGACGGTATGCGGTCAAAAATTCATGGCTTGGTGGTAATGGTAAGTTTTTTTTTATTTCTTTATAAATTTGTCTCTCTTAGGATTCATTGTTGATTTACTTGTAATAATTAACTGATACCATATATTTAAGTTTTTTTCTTGATGGGTTAATATTTAATATTTAATATTTTCCTATCAACCTAATAATACAGTAGTATTTTCGACATTAGAATACAGTAACATATATTCGGAACTATCCAATTGTTATCAATTACGAATTCCCATGACTCTTATCTAGGATAAAGGATCTAATTATTCATAACCTTTTTTTATTGTCAAATTGATGGTTTCTAACATTTCATTTCATTTCATTTGGTGGTTTGCAGAAACCAGTCATGTACATGATGATGTTCCTATTCTTTCACCTTCACAGGTATTACTAAATATTATTATTTCTCTCTCTTTCTTTGTATTTCTAGCTAGTGTCTCTTTAAAACATATATAATAATAATAATTATTATTATTATTATTATCATGATTTGATTTCTTCAAGGCTATTGAAAGATTGCGGGCAAGTCGGGAAACTTCCAAAACAACACAACAGTATCTGGCTATGTACTCGAGCGTTTTTGCTGGGATCATACTGGATCAAGCTGCCATGCTCATCCCCATGGATGACCATATGGTTCATAGAGGACATGGTGTTTTCGATACCGCTGCCATTGTTAATGGGTTACTTACTTACTTACTTTCTTCATATATAAATGTATTCTTGTATTAACATTTTTACTATTACTGTATATGTCAGATTCCTATATGAGCTGGAGCAGCACCTCGATCGCTTCCTTGGTTCCGCAACGAAAGCGAAGATAAAGCCCCCTTTCGATAAAGAAACCATTAAAAGAATCCTTGTACAAACCGTAAGCGCTTCATCTTGTAAAAACGGAGCATTAAGATACTGGCTTTCGTCAGGTCCCGGTGATTTCCAACTCTCTCCCTCGGGCTGCCATGCGTCAGCTCTTTATGCCATCGTCATCCAAGACCAAGCCCCTCCTAATTACAAGGGCATTAAAGTAATTACATCATCCATTCCAATAAAGCCGCCACAATTTGCCACCATGAAGAGCGTAAACTATCTTCCAAACGTCCTTTCTAAAATGGAAGCTGAAGAGAGCGGGGCGTACGCTGCCATTTGGTTGGATGAACAAGGGTTTGTTGCTGAAGGGCCTAGCATGAATGTGGCTTTTGTCACACAAGAGAATGAGCTTTTGATGCCTTCGTTTGACAAGATACTTAGCGGGCGTGCTTCAAAGAGGGTTTTGGAACTTGTGGGTGATTTGGTAAAAAAGGGGATAGTTGGAGGGGTCAAAGTGAGAGATGTGAGTGTTGAAGAAGGGAAACGAGCGCGTGAGATGATGCTGATTGGCAGTGGAGTTATTGTTCGGCCTGTTTTGCAGTGGGATGATCAGGTCATAGGCAACGGTAAGTGTTGCTTTAAAACAAGTCTTTCTTTTTTTTTTTAATTATGTTTTCCGCGTCCAAGTTTTAGTGTTGTTTCAATAAAGTCGTTACTTATTGTCAATCTGTTGTCAGGTAAAGAAGGTGCAGTGACAGAGTCTATGCGTAACCTAATTTTAGAGGACATGAAAAATGGGCCATCGACAGTACGCACCGTGATTCCTTACTAATTTGCTTTGCCTGCTGCTTCGATTAAAGTTGTTATACAACTAGTCTTAATTCCTTGGTTGTAATATTGGCCGATATTGATGTACGTCTTGTAATCTAATTTTGAAATTTGTAAAATATCAAATAAATACATTTACGATTGCCACGAGAGCATGGTCTAATCAATAAGTCAATAACCATATAGAAGTGAGAACTAATTGAGTTTGTTCAACTCGAGGGTGGTATAAAAATTTCAATAATATGTAGTCTACAACAGTGATAACTAAAGATTTCTACAACAGTGACCGTGATTAAAAGTCAACTTTGAGTTTGTGATTGCTATCTTAACCTCCTAATAACTTATTTAACTTTTTTTAAAAAGTTAATAAGTTGAAGGCTTGTATGGGTAACTAAAAAGGACTTTTAATTTTAACCTGAACACCATGAACCTCTTATTTTAAGTTGTAAAGTTGTTTGGGTAACATTGAACACCATGGAGCTTTATAACAAGCATTAGCATGCCAAGTTGATAGGGGACATAGCTAATGTTTAAGCAATGAGGGTCAATCATGAGTGTAGTGGACAAGAGTCAAACACGGCCCCATATTTATTTTTATTTTTTCATTTGGGTTATGTATACCAGCAAACGATCGAGCAAGCAGTCACAATGGAATCTCCGCTCCTCTCCTCATACTCAGCTTATGAGAAAAATACTGGATTTTGTTTACTTTCACTTCTACATTGGAATCCCCGTCCACATATCATATACCCCAAATTATATAAAATAAACCTTCATATTTGGGAGTTCATTGTTCATAATTCGTCATATATTTTAATGTGGTTGTGAGTGGAAAGATGTATTCTTTAATTGATCATGAATAGATATATAAGGGGAATCAGATGTGGAAGTCTTCTACAAATGAATAAATTTTATGGATACATATGTATTTTAGTTAAATTATATGGATGGAGATGAGAATTCCATTGTGAATACAGAATAGCATTCACATTCCATTCCCCGCCTCATCTAAAATTTAACTAAATACGTTATTTTCTAAATTTGTCTATCATTTTCTAATTAATTAAACAACACATTTTATTCATTCTTTAATTATTTTATCTCTTTCTTCCACTCATATTCACTCTTAAACAATATTATAAAATAGATATGGGGTGAATGCCGTCACATAAGATTTAAGGGTGCGTGTTTGTTTTTCACTAAAATATGAGGTTCAACTATGAAAATAAGGCATAACTGGATGAGAGGTATTTTTGTTAAAATATTAAGATGAGGTTGGGAATTGGGATGGATTGGAATGCTCTTTGCAAAGCTAAACTTAATGCAAACAAGTATTTAACACTTATTAGTAATGACATTAGTTGTTAATTGAGTCCATATATTTAGGGAATCCCCGTAACTTTCCCTCAAATTCTAGGGGTGAGGTACTGAGATTGGCATCCTAATGTGGAGGTAAAAAAAAATTCTTAATTTTAGAGATGGGGATAAGAAAAAGGAATCAAATGTAAATGGTGTATAGATGGTAAACCATTCTAAGACCACCCGTAGTGGCAGTTTTGCCACACACGTTATGGAGGAAAACGCGGGGGGTACACCCCCCCCCCCCCCGCGTTATGTGTTTTTTTATCTACGTTGTATGTAAAACGCTAGGAATTGCGCCAAATTCAAGGAGATGACCGTTGCTTGTTTACCATTGGAGAATAAAAAAAAATTTATTTTCTATATATTAAACCATTTCATCCCCAATCATACCTCATCAAATTTATAAAAATTCTCTTTCAACTCTATAATTCCTTACACAAAATTCATTACATATGGATCCTCCATCTATATATAAACAGTTTTTCGGGCCCGACCAACAAGCCGGACGTGGAGGAGGAACAGGCGGTTATGAGTGCGATTATGCTCGCGACAAAGTATATGAGTTCCGTTACGAGTGCGATTAGCTCTCCACTACCCCCCGTTTCAAAATGAGCATATATCGAACGAGATCGTACCGAAGCCAACAACAGGTTGATGGCGGATTACTTCTGCGACTCGCCGAGATACAAGAACCTGAAGACCTTTAGGCGTCGTTTTCGGATGTCTAAAAATTTATTTATACGCATCACCAATGATTTGGAGCGTGAGTTTGATTACTTTTAGCAAAAGCCTGACGCTCGAGGGACGCTAGGATTCACGGCTATTCAGAAGGTTACGTCAGCCGTACGCGTGCTCGCCTACGGAAACACGACCGACATCAACGACGAGTATTTAAAAATGGCCGAAAAAACAACTCGGGACACCTTGGAGTATTTTTGTTACGGTACGTTTTGTTTTTTTAAATAGTTTATCACTTGTTTACTGTGATCATTTATTTTATAAAAGTTTTGTAAAATATAGGAATATTGAAACTATATGGACCACATTATCTGAGAGAGCCCAACGTTAACGATCTACAACGTCTTTACGAGGCACATACAAGGGTGCATGGTTTCCCCGGCATGATAGGGTGTGTAGATTGCATGTATTGGGAATGGGCTAATTGTCCAACTGCATAGCGAGGTCAATTCACACGAGGTGACCAAAAGGGACCAACGGTCAGCCTTCAAGCGATCGCTTCATACGACCTTTGGATTTGGTCGGCATTCTTTGGTGTTTCCGGTTCCAACAATGACATAACCGTCTTAGAGCAGTCTCCTGTGATGGAGAGTTACATATCTGGGATCGTTCCCATCGCTTCGTTTTGGGCTAACAATAACTTCTACCATCATGGGTACTATCTGGGTGATGGAATATATCCAGAGTTCGCGATAGTCGTTAAAACATTCAGAGACCCGATGGATGAAAAAAGACAGTATTTTAAGAAAGTGCAAGAGTCTACGAGAAAGGATATCAAGAGGTGTTTTGGTGTTCTTCAACAACGATGGCATTATGTTAAAAATCCTTGTCGTCTGTGGTATTTAGAAAGAATGAGATGTGCTATGTATGCGTGTATCATAATGCATAACATGATCATCGAGGACGAGGGAAGAGCAATATGTCCAACTTTCATACCGGACCCGGATCCACCACGGACTCCGGCAAGTATGGAGCAACGACTCGAAAACTCAGATTCCGTGCGGTCAAGAGAGATACATAACGCACTAAAGGAGGATTTGATCCAACATCTTTGGATGTATCGGCCTCTGCCTGGTGAAAACGATGATCAAAACGAGGGCAACAATGAAGACGATGATGAAGACAACGACAACGATGGCGAAGACGACGACGACGAAGAGGGCGAAGACGACGAGGACGACGACGACGACGAAGAGGGCGAAGACGACGACGACGACAACAACGACGAATAGTTTCTTTTTATTTTCATGTAATATTTATTTAATAAAATATTATTGTTATTTGATTATTCTTATTAAAAATTAAAAAAAAAAACAAAAAGTGTAAAAGTGACTGGGCGCCACGTGGCGCATAATGCCTGGGGTTGGAGAGTTATGACTACAGCCTGTTTTTGTAATAAACCATAACTCTGACTGGGCGCCACGTGGCGCATAATGACTGGATGTGGAGAGTTATGACTACACATGGTCTAAAGAAAAACAAAGTGAAAGGATACATTAATTTTTCTAGAAATCATATGTTTCGAGAAACCAAATCATTGGGCACGACTCACGAGTCAGTGTCCAAGAAACCAAGTTGTTGGGCCAAATTTCCTAGTCATTGTGTGAGTGGCCCGATCATTGGGGCATGTTCACAAGTCAATGTCCGTCATACCAAGTCACCGGGGAACGTTTCTTTTGACTCATTGTGTGAGCAGCTTGCTCGCTGGTGCGTGTTCACGATTCAGTGTCCGAGAAACCACGCCAATGGGCCATATTCACAACTCGGTGCCCGAGAAACCAAGTCGATGGAGGGGATTTTTCTAAGTTATTGTGCGAGCAACCAAGTCATTTGGTAATTTTTCTAAACAATGTGGGCGGGAAAGGCCTTGGTTTTGGGTGCGCTTGGGGCTTTTTTTCCTGTTCTTATAAATGGTCAACACAACCAAAACCAAATATTGCATTTCGTTAATTAGAAATTCAATTAATTCAACCTTAAACCGAATTAACCAATATACGTGCATTGATATAATCAATCTACCCAAACTAATAATCGACGGTTTTAATTATTATTATTTAAACCAAAACCAAACATCACAGTTGGACTTCGATTATACTGAACAAAACCTGATCAAACTGAACCGAACCTGATAACCGAACCCACATAGCCAGACAATATCAAAGTGCATGAATGTTTGTTATAAATTAGAATAGGGGTCCTACTAGAGACACCACCTAAAAATCAAAACGCCCACCCACTACGCGGCGTATCGCCCGACATGCGGCGTATCAGAGGTTTTTGTCATATTATGTCCAAATCTTTTGTCTTATTATGTTTGTACCCTATACGCGGCGTATTGGGTGATACGCATATTGAGTACACGTCAACCTCTGACTATCAAATCAGTCATACATCGTACATGATACGCTGCATATCGGCCGATACGCGGCAGATCAAGTCAATAATTTGATTTTGTCACATCCGTCTCCCTTTCTCTACATATATGTGCGTTCAAAATATATCGATCAATATGTGAAGATTGTGTTTTGTGTTTGTTAAAATATAATGGACTTATATGATATTTTGTTTGGTGACGGGAACGACGAGCAGTCGGGCTACGTACACAACGATCAGCCAGAGCTGTCGGGCTTGCCAGATTTGAATGAACTTCGCGACTCGAACCATGAGTCGGGGTATGGAATATCGAGCAGTACGACTTACCAAATCCTGACCAGGTTATTTAGCGTGTTTATATAGTACAATAGCGCGTTAGTTATTTTTTAAATATTATACGTTGTCTTGTCAATATTTTTTATCAGGGGTATATCATATACGGCGGTAGTCACCCTTCGTGGTCGGAGGATAATAGGACATCGTCGAATACATATGAGGCCAGAGTCGAGGAGTCTTATGGTCAGTCTTCCCAGCAGTTACATGTAGAAGGTCCGTATTACGGAACGAATTCGTACCAGTTACCTTTAGGAGAGCAACCATACATGTCAAGACCAGTCACGAGCAACGTCGTTGATGGCACTCAAGAGGCTCACGGCGAAGGAGGCGATGATGATGTTGATGATGATGATGATGATGATGGTGGTGGTGGTGATCGTTACATATGGGAGACGACATTTTCTTATGTAACTAATAATGTATGACCTATTTTTTTTAAAAAAAAAATTATTATTATTCTTTTTCAACACGTTACTAAATATTACTTTATTTACATTGCTTGATATCAGTATTTTGATTCTGTTGTTGAGTTGGTGGATTGGGTTAAAAAGACAGGACGTGAGCATGGTTGTGTTATCTCACTCCAACGTTCAAGTAACAAAAGTGTTGAACTTGTATGCAATCGAGGTGGGGAACCAAAACTCAAGGCAACGGTGAGGCATACCGGGAGTATTAAAAGGGGTTGTCCATTTAAACTTGTCGGGAGGTACAGCGCGCCAGGTGGTTGTTGGAAGCTAGAGGTTGTCAACGAGACGCACAACCACGATCCCGTTTTGTTTGATGAGGGGCACCCGGTACTAAGGAAACTGACCGACGAGGAAATTGATATGGTTGCGACGTTGCATAGGCAGGGTCTGAGGCCTGCTAAAATTAAGTCAACCATAAATAAACGCTTTCCTGGTAACAAATGTATTACTAAGGATATATACAACGTCGTGAAGCTTGTTGATGACCAAGATAAAATTGGTGACACCCCATGCAGGTAATTGTTGTTAGAATATTATTATTTTGTAAAACTCTTTTTAATATATATTATTTTGAATATATATTATTTTGTTTTACCATATATAAAATATATATATTCTGTAAGATTTAATAAGAATATTATTTTATAATATCATTTTATTATATTAATTTTATTATAATTCTGATGTTTAATAAGAATATTTGTAATATTTATTAATTTTTTGTTGAACCCAACGTAGGTACTTGAAAACTTTCTTCAAACCCATGGGTTTACCTTTTACACATGGGAGAATCTTTCACCAATAGGACGGAGAATGTTTTCTTTAGTCACGAGAAGTCGCATACCATGTGGCGTGTGCTGATTGACACGACGTACAACACCAACATGTACAAGTGGCCGTTTGTACAGTTTGTTGGTGTGACGTCGACATCAAAGTCTTTCTGTATTACACATGCAGTTATCTTTAGGGAGCAAGAGTGTAACTTCACATGGGCCCTGGAACGACTTAAAGGCATGCTCGTCGATTGAAGGGAGCCGCGTGTGTGACATTTGTCAATTTTTATTCGTATTCGTATTTGTATTTGTATTCGTTAAACCGACCCGTTATGTCATTTCAATAAATTCGTGTTTGTCGTTTATCATTTAATATTAATTACGATGATTTATAGTTATTATTCGTTCATTTTTTATCCGTTTAGTTCAAATAACGAATCTCCAAGGCTTAAATGTTAAGTTCAAAGTATTTGAGTGTAGAGCGTAAACAATCCAAAGATAATAAAATATATCAAGTTTGATTAAGTTATATATGTTTGTAAAGTTCAAGGGTTAAGAAGTAAATAAACTTTAAAATCAGTTTTTATGTATTTAAGAAGTTTGAGGGCTTAAAGTGTAAATTAAGATTTAAAATTTTAATTTAATAATAATATTATAACCAGCCCAGCCCCTTCCCCCCTTCATATTCACGTTTTTCCGACGAGGCAAAATTCCGGCGAACGGCAAAAACTCCGGCGACCTTTAAAACCACATCAAAACGCCATTTTAATCAATTTTTAAGGTTATAAACTCGTTTCTCCACCATATTAATGCTTAATCAAGACCCATTATGCGTAATAACACCCTACAACGTTCCGGATCCTCTAGTCGCAAGTTGACCGCTTAGATCACCAAACAACTAGCCACGGTCATTCCTGATATGATGACCCATATTCACCAGAACCTTTCTGCTAGTAATGTAACACCACGATCCTAACCCTCTTAATTTAAGCTTAAATATACTAACTTTGAAAGTACAGGGACCAAAAATGACAATTATAGAAATCTTCTCCCGTCGCGGTACGCGACGGGGTAACAAACAACCCATCGCGTAGCGCGATGGGGTTGCTGAGTCAGTGGACACGTGTTGAACACCGTGTCGACACGTGGCGCATTATGACAGGCCACGTGTCACCACCGCATAAGGCGGTGTATTTTTTGCTGCGTCGCGGTACGCGACCAGTCCCAAAGGACCGGGCGCGGTACGCGACGGGGTCCAGGATTGGCTATAAAAGGGGGGTGATGGGCATGAGTTCAAATCATCCCAAAAACACCTTCCTTTACACACACATAGCCTTGGAAAACGTGCCCCGTTGCTGTAGCAAGCCGACGTGCTGTTTTCTCGATATTCGTGCAAGAAACGAAGTTATAATCAAGAAACAATCACATAAGCGAGTAGATCAAGATCCTGCCTTTTCGTATTAGCAATCTAATTATCCGATTTGAGGTAGGATTTATGTTTAAGTTATTTGAAATATAGCTTAGACTATCAATCAAGGCTATGGCCTTTAACCTTGATCGTATTTTACAAACATTCATTCACAATCATGTTTTCATAAACGTTACTTCATGATGAAGTAATGTTAATCGAAAGATATATTTTGACGGGCATGTAGTAACTGGAAGGGGGATATCACTAGTAATAAGTTTCTTGCCTAAGGAAAAGTAATTCGCATAAACCCCAATCAACCGAGGGACCCCTTTACTTACCTGTAGAAACTTACCAACGTGATAGAACCTATTAGGCCAAAGCATGCGATATCAAACGTCACATAAAACTAAGTGTTTTCATTCACAATCAAAGATAAACGATTTCAAGGTTAAGCTTACAATCATAGCTTAACATCATTCAAAACATTCATACGAACCTATTTATGTATAGGTTAATATCATTCACTGTCGATCAATCAATCAGTCAAGGTTTACAACACCGACGGTACAGGTGAATACGTCAACTTTTTTAATCAGTCAAAACATATTATACTCAATGAGACGAACGGGTGTTTGTCTTAGCGAGTCAATCAATGTCTACATGAGATCATGCAATCTCTAAAACTTTATAATACAAAGTAGAAAATAAAGTCAACTCAGACCGAATACACATGTGTCTGGATCCAAACATAACCGTTCAGCCTAATCATTCTAAGGCTACGTGGTCGCGGGCTAATGGTCATAACTAGTCTCCCAGAAAGGGCTACGTGGCTCGGGAACAATTGTGTGTGTAGGGCAGTGGTACATAGACCAGAAGTAGAAATGCTTCTGCTGATCTTGTAGAGAAAACTATATTTGTATTATATTGTCATTCAAATGTTTTATTGAGTCACACGTGTTCATCAGCATATAGCTGACGTATTTTCCAAGCCATTGCAGGTAATTAAGCATATGTAGCGTAACAAGGATTTGGAGTCTTATTGAAGATAGAAGCGCGTACAAGATGGCTCCGTTTTTGATAAAAAAATTCTTGTAATATGAAAACATATCTTTTGTAAACCAATACTCGGGTATTTAATTCCCGAGTAAATTTTCAATGTAAATTAATATTATATTCAACCTAAAGTATTCCACTAAAATAAACCCATAAACTCTGATATATTTACGAAACAGGTACCAACTTGTGGTCACACGCCTAGGCCCTAAGTCGGGGTGCGACAGGTTGGTATCGGAGCCATCGGTTTCAGCGAATTAGGTATTAAAACATTAGTACCTAGGCTTAAACCATTATTATCATCGTTATTACTATCCGTAGGGATAAGATAGGATTGGTAAACCTTCTATCCCTAATCTAACTAAAGTGCAGATGTATTATATTAACTACTTTGGTCGTAGACACCGAGTAGCCATACAATCAGTACCGACAATCATTCACGAACCATCCGATATGGAAAGTAGCAATAGTTACTACACTAGGTTTTCCAATAGTGATCAACCAATCAATCCGGTGTTACCTTACGGGAGCCAACCGGTGTATCTCCCCGGCAGTCAACAATGTCCAGTCGAAATATCGGACAATACCGAGGACAACGTTCCCCTGTATTACTCCTCCGACATTCCAACATACCATCCTTCCGAGGAACAGGAGGTACAGAGTAAAATCAAACAAGAAACTGAATCGGAATCATAAAGCTGGATGAATTGTCACTCTGATCAAAGGAGATGGGCAATTCGGATCACCACCATTGGGTTATCAATATCAGATCCCACCGACTATAGCTGAACCAAGTCGAAAGCCAAAGATGAGGGTCATCTTACCATACAAAAAGAGATCAGTTCAATCACCAATCAAAAATCCTTATGAATCTAAGGAAGATCCCGAGGAAGAGAAGGATTCCAAGAAAGAAGATGAGGAGAATCAATATCTTTATTTTCCATCCTTAAAGGGATCAATACCATCGATCTCCCAGCAAGCAAAAGAGATTCGGGAGGAGGCAAATCTCATCGAGGAGTTTTACACCAACAACATCCCTGATGAAGAAATGCATGCATACATTGCTAACCCGCATCTCAATCCACAAGAGAATGCTTATCTCTTTCCAGTCGCATCCGCACCAACGGGATAATCGAACCTGCCAAATTCGGTGATGGGCGAGCTGAGAAACGAGAAAGTGGACAAAAAGAGAATAGGGAGAAAGATTGTCAAGAAGTGTGACAAGATGAAAAATCTTGTTACAAAATGGATTAAGGATTAGAAATTATGGCTATGTATTGTTATAGTTGTTGTAATATTTTTCTTGTAAGATAAATAAATGTAATATAAAGTGTGTCTTTTCTGAAATTTTGTTTTATTCATATAATGCATGTCTAAAGCAAATAGTAATCAAGAAACTCAAGTAAACAATAAAGGAAAGACAATCGAAGAAATCATGCAAGAAAAAGCAATTGCGGAAAATATACAAGCCATACCACAAAATTATGTGCTTGGTATCCGCGATCTAATAAAAGAGGCCGTGAATCCAATCTATGAAATATTGAAACATGATCAAAGTCGTACTGCCTCACAATCTAATAAGAGAACGAGTCGAAGTAAGAGCGAATCTGCTACTTCGAAAAGAGAATTAAAGAAAGAATCTAAAAAGGAATCGGAAAAGAAGGAAAGTAAGAAAGAGAAAGAACCGAAAAGGAAAGAAGCAAGTGATGAAAGCTCGACTGCTGAAAACAACCTCCATGAAAAGACGAAGAAATTAAAGATACATGAAGGTTGTGATTTCAAGGTGTTCAAAGTTTATAACCCCAAAGAGTTCCACGAGGATAAAGGAGCGATACATACCCTCTGATGGTTGGAGGAAATGGAATCGATTGTACTAATAAGCAAGTGTACGGAAAGCGAGAAAGTGCAATATACCTCCCAGATGTTCAAGGGGGAGGCATTAGAGTGGTGGAATACCCTGATTGGAATCAAGGGTAGAGAAAATTTATACAATCTAGACTGGGCAACATTTAAAGCTATGGTATTAAAGAAGTTCTGTCCGATTAACGAAATGGATCAGATTCAAACCAAGCTGTAAAACCACAAGGTTGTGGGGAAAATCTCAAGGAATATAACACCAAGTTCCTTGAGTATTGTAGAATTGTCCCTCACTTGGTCACTCCTGAAATCAACAAAGTGACGCGCTATATTTACGGGTTGCCAATCTAGATCCGTGACTTAGTTCGATCACATATGCCGACCACAACGGAATCTGCCATGGATTTGGCCGGATATTTGATGGACGGGATGTTGAGGAACCGAGATGAGAGAAAGAAAGATGAGGGAAAAACAAGTGTGGGTGGAAAGGTGAAAAAGACGGAAAAGGAAAGAGAAGGGGGATTTGTGTATAGTCGCCCCATTTGCAAGACCTGTGGTAGGAAACACTTTGGAAGATGTCTTCGACCAAACAACTCGGTTACATGTAATTTTTGTAAAGGACCGGGTCATGTGGAAGCAAATTGTACAAGAAAAACAGTAGAATGTTTCATATGTGGTGAGAAGGGACATTATAGCAACGAGTGTTCGAAAAAGAAACCAACGACGGTGACGGTTGGAGCAAGTGGCAGCGGTACGAAGACCGATGCCAAGAAAGGAAATGCTCGTGTCTTTATGCTAGACACTCAGAAGGCAGCAGATATACTGGACGTGATCACCGGTACGTTTCCTATAAATAATGTTTATGTTAGAATTTTATTTGACTTGGGTGCAAACCAAAGCTTTATAGATTACAAATTTTGTAGTCTATTAAATGAGCCCTTAGTTAAATTAGATAAACATTATGAAGTCGAGACTGCTGATGGTAATGTAAGTAGAATAATAGAGGCTTTAGATAATGCCACAATATCTTTAGCCAATCACGTCATACCTGTCCGATTGTTACCCATGACATTGGCAGGTTTTTGATGTAGTTTTAGGTATGGACTGGTTATCGTTTAACCAAGCCCGTATCCTATGTAACGATAGAGCCATCGACATTCGAACACCCAATAACAAAACCATTCGTATAACCGGAGACAAAGAAGGAGGAAAAGTAGGAATCATTTCCAAGATTAAAGCAAGTCATTGCATAGGGAAGGGGTGCCTTGCATTCATGGCCTATGTAACGAAAGAACCCGAACCAAAGAAGATGGAGGAAGTGCCAATCGTGTCTGAATTTCAAGATGTATTTCCTGATGAGCTACCAGGAGCCCCGCCTGATAGAGAAGTAGAATTTAAGATCGACCTCGTGCCAGGATCATCACCAATTGCCAAATCACCTTATCGTCTAGCACCAACAGAAATGAAGGAGCTGAAGAAACAATTAGATGAATTGTTAGAGAAAGGATTTGACCGAGTTCGTCACCATGGGGAGCCCCAATTTTGTTCGTAAAGAAGAAGGACGGATCGATGAGGATGTGCATAGATTACCAAGAACTGAACAAGGTCACGATCAAGAACAAATATCCATTACCAAGAATCGACGACTTGTTTGATCAGCTTCAAGGAGCAAGTTGTTTTTCCAAAATTGACTTAAGATCGGGTTACCATCAATTGAAGGTGCAAGAAGAAGATATACCAAAGACAACCTTTAGAACCCGATATAGACATTATGAGTTCACTGTTATGCCTTTTGGACTCACTAATGCTCCGGCAGCTTTTATGGACATGATGAATCGGATTTGCAAACCATATTTGGACAAGTTTGTTATTGTTTTCATCGATGACATCCTTGTTTATTCAAAATCCAAAGACGATCATCAAGTTCATCTTAAGATCATACTTGAAACCCTAAGGAATGAGAAATTATACGCCAAATTCTCGAAATGTGAATTTTGGTTGTCCGAAGTACAATTTCTTGGTCATGTTATAAATGAGAAGGGTATTCAAGTAGACCCAGCAAAGATTGAGGCTATAACCAAATGGGAGAAACCTAAGACACCGACTCAAGTCCGAAGTTTTCTAGGCTTAGCCGGATACTATAGAAGATTCATTCAAGACTTCTCCTGAATAGCTGTCCCATTAACTTCACTTACAAGAAAAGCAATTAAGTTTGAATGGGGACCGAAGCAAGAGGAAGCATTCGAAACACTAAAACAAAAGTTAACTAATGCACCGATTCCGGCTTTGCCAGAAGGGTTAGAAAACTTTATCATTTACTGTGATGCTTCGCACACGCGAATGGGAAGTGTTTTGATGCAAGGAAAGAAAGTGATTGTTTATGCTTCGAGACAATTGAAAGCTCATGAAAAGAATTACACCACGCATGATCTTGAATTAGGCGCTATAATTTTTGCGTTGAAGTTATGGCGACATTACTTGTATGGTGTAAGAATCACGGTATACACTGATCACAAAAGCTTGAAGCATATATTTGATAAAAAGGAGTTGAACATGAGAAAAAGGCGTTGGATGGAAACGCTTAATGATTATGACTGTGAGATCATATATCATGAAGGAAAGGCTAATGTTGTGGCTGACGCCTTAAGTAGAAAAGACATGAGAAACCAAAGAGAGTTCGAGCTCTTAGATTGGAACTTAAAATCGATCTAGTTAGCCAAATCAAAGAAGCTC
Source organism: Bidens hawaiensis (assembly GCF_021521415.1). Taxonomy (NCBI): domain Eukaryota; kingdom Viridiplantae; phylum Streptophyta; class Magnoliopsida; order Asterales; family Asteraceae; genus Bidens; species Bidens hawaiensis. The sequence continues at coordinate 156,300 of NW_027505169.1, forward strand.
AGAAGTTGGCACTAGAAGAAGAAAATATTAAAGCTGAAAAAGAGAATGGTACAATCGATCAGTTGATTAAAGGAAGTGATGAAATACTTAGACTCGGTACAAGGATTTGGGTACCGATGATCGGAAGTCTAAGAGATAAAATTTTAGTAGAAGCACACAAGTCAAAGTACATGATGCATCCGGGAAGTGACAAGATGTATCATAATCTAAAAGATGATTATTGGTGGATCGGGATGAAGAAAGACATTGCTTTGTATGTAGCTAAGTGCCTGACGTGTTCAAAAGTGAAAGCTGAGCATCAAAAGCCGTTAGGATTATTACAACAACCGGAAATCCCGATATGGAAATGGGATATGATAACTATGGATTTCATCATGAAGTTACCGAAAACTTCATGCCAAAATGATGCGATCTGGGTTATTGTTGATAGACTTACCAAGTCTGCCCATTTTATTCCAATTCAAGAAACGTATAGTATGGATAAGTTAGCACACTTATATGTCGCAAACATAGTATCCTTACATGGTGTGCCGCTATCCATCATATCCGATAGAGATAGTCGTTTCACTTCAAATTTTTGGTCAAGTTTTCAAAAGGCTATGGGGACTCGATTAAACCTAAGTACTGCTTATCATCCCCAACCTGATGGCAAAAGTGAACGAACAATTCAAACCCTGGAAGATATGCTTCGTGCATGTGTTATCGACTTAGGAGGAAGTTGGGACACTCATCTCGCGCTAATGGAATTCTCGTACAACAACAGCTATCATACGAGTATCCAAGCAGCACCATTTGAAGCATTATATGGGCGTAAGTATAGAACACCTGTATGTTGGTCAGAAACAGGTGATAGTCAGTTGTCAGGACGTGAAATTGTTCAAAGAACCACTGATCAAGTTATACAAATCCGAGAACGATTAAAGGCAGCAAGAGACAGACAAAAGAGCTATGCGGACGTTCGTCGCAAGCCTTTAGAGTTTAAAGAAGGCGATAGAGTTTTATTGAAAGTGTCGCCTTGGAAAGGTGTAGTAAGATTCGGGAAGAAAGGAAAACTGAGTCCAAGATTCGTTGGACCATTCAAGATACTTGTAAGAATTGGACCAGTTGCTTATAGGCTAGAGTTACCCGATGAGATGAAAGGAATTCACGACGTATTTCACATATCTAATCTGCGCAAGTGTTTAACAGACGAAACCCTTGCTATGCCATTGAAAGATGTTAAGATCAACGAGAAGCTTATGTTTGTGGAACAACCTATTCACATAGAAGATAACATGATCAAGTTTCTCAAACATAAACGACTCAAACTCGTGAAAGTCAAATGGGATTCAAGACGAGGACCCGAGTATACGTGGGAACTCGAGTCAGAAATGAAGAAAAAGTATCCCAATCTATTCCAATAAATCTCGAGGACGAGATTATTCAAAAGGTGGGGAGGATGTAACACCACGTTCCTAACCCTCTTAATTTAAGCTTAAATATACTAACTTTGAAAGTACAGGGACCAAAAATGACAATTATAGAAATCTTCTCCCGTCGCGGTACGCGACGGGGTAACAAACAACCCATCGCGTAGCGCGATGGGGTTGCTGAGTCAGTGGACACGTGTTGAACACCGTGTCGACACGTGGCGCATTATGACAGGCCACGTGTCACCACCGCATAAGGCGGTGTATTTTTTGCGGCGTCGCGGTACGCGACCTGTACCAAAGGACCGGGCGCGGTACGCGACGGGGTCCAGGATTGGCTATAAAAGGGGGGTGACGGGCATGAGTTCAAATCATCCCAAAAACACCTTCCTTTACACACATATAGCCTTGGAAAACGTGCCCCGTTGCTGTAGCAAGCCGACGTGCTGTTTTCTCGATATTCGTGCAAGAAACGAAGTTATAATCAAGAAACAATCACATAAGCGAGTAGATCAAGATCCTGCCTTTTCGTATTAGCAATCTAAGTATCCGATTTGAGGTAGGATTTATGTTTAAGTTATTTGAAATATAGCTTAGACTATCAATCAAGGCTATGGCCTTTAACCTTGATCGTATTTTACAAACATTCATTCACAATCATGTTTTCATAAACGTTACTTCATGATGAAGTAATGTTAAACGAAAGATATATTTTGACGGACATGTAGTAACTGGAAGGGGGATATCACTAGTAATAAGTTTCTTGCCTAAGGAAAAGTAATTCGCATAAACCCCAATCAACCGAGGGACCCGTTTACTTACCTGGAGAAACTTACCAACGTGATAGAACCTATTAGGCCAAAGCATGCGATATCAAACGTCACATAAAACTAAGTGTTTTCATTCACAATCAAAGATAAACGATTTCAAGGTTAAGCTTACAATCATAGCTTAACATCATTCAAAACATTCATACGAACCTATTTATGTATAGGTTAATATCTTTCAAAGTCGATCAATCAATCAGTCAAGGTTTACAACAGCGACGGTACAGGTGAATACGTCAACTTTTTTAATCAGTCAAAACATATTATACTCAATGAGACGAACGGGTGTTTGTCTTAGCGAGTCAATCAATGTCTACATGAGATCATGCAATCTCTAAAACTTTATAATACAAAGTAGAAAATAAAGTCAACTCAGACCGAATACACATGTGTCTGGATCCAAACATAACCGTTCAGCCTAATCATTCTAAGGCTACGTGGTCGCGGGCTAATGGTCATAACTAGTCTCTCGGAAAGGGCTACGTGGCTCGGGAACAATTGTGTGTGTAGAGCAGTGGTACATAGACCATAAGTAGAAATGCTTCTGCTGAGGTTGTAGAGAAAACTATATTTGTATTATATTGTCATTCAAATGTTTTATTGAGTCACACGTGTTCACCAACATATAGCTGACGTATTTTCCAACCCATTGCAGGTAATTAAGCATAAGTAGTGTCACACCCGGCCCTGAGCGGCGGAAGCAGCCGGGCGCGCTCGAGTGGGGATTGATAATTAAGCACGGGCCATTGCAAACATTCAAAGATTTTCATTGCGCATGAAAGGTTTAATACAAATACATTACATTGTTTAAAAATCACATAAAAACATCCAAGTATAAAAATTGTTGAAGATTTCCATGCCATATCCCCTTGCGCGGCGGGAACAACCACGCGCATTGAAGGGATAGAACTAAAATCTTCCAAAAAGCTAGTTTTAGATGCTCAGCGTGAGGTGCTCTAAGTGTGACTCCATGCGCTACCTAGTTATCTCCTGAAAGACACGTAAAAACATTTGAATCAATATAAACTGAGTGAGTTCACAAGTTTTAGTAACTTGATAAATCGCATTGCATCATAGTCTTGATAAAAATCATATTGAAACACATTTCTGATTTCATGTCTAAACATATGCTTGATAATCCGTATGAAAACAGATCTGACAACATATTACTGATAGATCCGTTCCGCGGGTTACGCGCGAACGTTTCTGGGAAAACGTGCTCGTCCATGCAAAGTGGCGCCGCCACTACGAGCTAAATAATGTAATGCCGTCCCGCGGGTTACGCGTGGACATTTCTGAAAAACCGTGCTCGTCTATGCAAAGAGGCGCTGCCCCTACGAGCTAATCAATAATTCCGTCCCGCGGGTTACGCGCGGACCTTGTGCCGGAAAACAAGGCGCTCGTCCATGTAAAGAGGCGCGACCCCTACGAGCGGGCTCAATCCCATAGTACTGCCCCATTCTAGGCACTCGTCCATGCAAAGAGGTGCGACCCCTACGAGTGGGTGGATCAAACCGGCAGTCCCTACCCTTAGAGTTCCAATGGTAAAGTGATCACTTACTCGAGTTCTAGCGCACATACATCGAAAACCTTAGATAACCGTTTGCATTGCTCATCATGAACATAACTTAAACACACAATCGCTTGCATAGCTTGTAAGTATACCATGATAAAACATTATTTAAGTACGTGTCCCTCGCCCCGAAAACAGTTTAAAAATAGTGAAAACAGTGAAAATAGGGGCTGTGAGACTCACCTGCGGTTCTTTAAGGGATTAATCGAGATTCGGGTTTTCTTGGTGTTGACCCCGGACTTGAAGGTCTATAATACGATTAAATAACAAGAAGTATATATATTAAGATCAAGAAATAGGAGAATATAAGGGTTGGAAAGTAGATCTCAAGGTTATAACCTCGGCTTACCTAGTAACTGGAACGGAATCGAAAATAACGGATGCTCGGGAGATGATTAGTGCAAGTTTGCAGTTCTTTGGAGTGTGTTTTGAGTGATAACTTAGGTTACATATTTATAGGCAAACTCAAGGGAACACAATCCCTTGCTTTAGGGGATTGAAATCTTTTCATATCTAGGGGTAATGATGATAAAGTATGGAAATTATTATTGTTTATTGTTTACTTAAAAGTGGAGGAGTGGACAAAAGATCTTGATTTGATTTGGACAGGACATGCAGGTCTGGGGTTGGTGAGAATAGGGTGGCTGACAGTTGACTTTTCATGTTACAGTGTGCTTTTTCAGGTACTTTTGTCAGTGTACAGTAAAAAGTGGAAAAATCCCTGAAACACGCTACTGTTTCCTTTTGGGCGGGAGTAATCTCCTTATGTCTGGAGAATAGACTAAGTGTTCTGTGCGCATAGCTTTCTGCGTGTAGGACATTTCTTTGCTGCGGGTAGGTGCGTAACCTTCTCGCAGTTGGGGATATTGAGTTTCATTTGTAGATTCTCCAGGTGGTCTTGGTATTTCAACATAGTGATCAGTCATGTTGAAGTCAATTCCATCTTGGAGCTTCAGACAAACTAGCTCTCAATGTTCCCGCCATGCGGGGAGGTTAGTTCCCTTCCGCATGCGCATAAACGATTTAGGATGCACCCGCCTTAGCATCATGCGGGATGGTCAACCCATAGACAACATAACGTTAAGTTACATGAAAACATAAAGCCAAAACATTCACGCATGGCGCATATAACATATGCTCACGCTGGTTCTTAACATGGTGCGCTCGCGCAGGGCGCACATAACAAATGCACGCGCTACCTAACATGGCGCGCTCGCGCAGGGCGCACATAACAAATGCACGCGCTGACTAACATGGCGCGCTCGCGCAGGGCGCACATAACAAATGCACGCGCTGACTAACATGGCGCGCTCGCGCAGGGCGCACATAACAAATGCACGCGCTTAATATTTACAATCACCTAATTATTAGGTTGATTACTTAGTTTAAGGGATTGGGAATTTACCGGGTGTCACATTCTCCCCTCGTTAAACGAATTTCGTCCCGAAATTTAGGAGACGTTGCTGGCAGAAGCCACGTTCTGAAAGAGGTGTGGGTATTTCTTGCGCATTTGGTCTTCTCTTTCCCAAGTGAATTCAGGCCCATGCCTCGAGTTCCATTGAACCTTTACTAACTTGATTTTGCGCCTGCGTAACTTTTGTTCCTTCCAATCGGTTACTGCTATAGGTTCTTCTATGAAGTGCAGCTGTTTGTCGATGTGAATCTCTTCCATCGGCAAAATCAACGTTTCGTCAGATAAGCACTTTTTGAGGTTGGACACATGAAACGTATCATGAACTCCACTGAGTTCGGCGGGTAAACAGAGTTTATAAGCAACCGGACCGATCCTTTCCAGGATCTCGAATGGTCCAATGAAGCGCGGATTCAACTTTCCTCGCTTGCCGAAACGGGGGACTCCTTTCCATGGAGAGACTTTCAAAAGTACTTTATCCCCTACTTGAAATTCCAATGGTTTCCTTCGCACATCTGCGTAGCTCTTCTGTCTGTCGCGCGCTGTCTTAAGGCGATCCCTTATCTGAAAAATCTTGTCTGTTGATTCTTGGATCAATTCTGGACCAGTCATTTGCTTGTCACCTACTTCAGCCCAGCACAGTGGGGATCTACACTTGCGCCCATACAAAGCTTCGAACGGCGCAGCCTTAATGCTTGTGTGATAACTGTTGTTGTAAGAAAATTCAACCAATGGGAGATGAGTATCCCAGCTACCTTCGAAATCGATTGCGCACGCGCGTAGCATATCTTCCAATGTCTGGATTGTTCGCTCGCTTTGCCCATCCGTTTGAGGATGATATGCCGTACTCATGTCAAGACGAGTACCTAAAGCCCCGTGTAACGATCTCCAAAACCTTGATGTGAACCGACTATCTCTATCAGAAATGATGGACACTGGGACTCCATGTTTTGAAACTACTTCTCGAATATACAGTTGGGCTAACTTTTCCATCTTATCGGTTTCCTTGATCGGCAGGAAGTGCGCTGACTTAGTTAGCCGATCCACAATAACCCATATTGTGTCATAACCCCCAGGTGTCCTTGGCAGTTTGGTGATGAAGTCCAGAGAGATTTGTTCCCACTTCCACATGGGAATTTCTGGCTGTTGAAGCAACCCTGACGGCTTCTGATATTCAGCCTTTACTTTTGAACACGTCAGGCACTTACTGACATACGTCGCGATGGCGCCTTTAAGATTGGGCCACCAATACAGCGCTTTAACATCTTGGTACATCTTGTCTGCGCCAGGATGTACGGAATACCGTGTCTTGTGAGCTTCGTTTAGTACTTGCTCGCGCAATCCTCCCTTGAGAGGGACCCATATGCGGTTAGCGAAATATAGATTGCCGTTCTCTTTAAGTTCTAAATTCTTAACCATACCCCCAAGGCATTCGTTTTTAACAAACTCTGGTTTCAAGGCTTCTTGCTGAGCGTCTCGGATGCGGGTAGAGAGATCTGCGTGAATGGTCAACCTTAGAGCCTTGACTCGTAGCGTTTTTATTCGCTCCTTCCTACTTAGCGCGTCTGCTACCACATTCGCCTTTCCAGGGTGGTACTTAATTTCACAATCATAATCGTTCAACAACTCCACCCATCTTCGTTGCCTCATGTTTAAATCCTTTTGATCAAATATATGTTGAAGGCTCTTGTGATCCGTAAAGATTATACACTTTGTACCATAGAGGTAATGGCGCCAAATCTTTAGTGCGAAGACAACCGCTCCAAGTTCCAGATCATGCGTTGTATAGTTCTTTTCATTGGTCTTGAGTTGGCGTGAGGCATACGCTATGACTTTGTCTCGTTGCATAAGGACACATCCAAGTCCCTGATGTGAAGCGTCGCAGTAAACAACAATGTCATCCATCCCCTCGGGCAAAGACAAAATTGGCGCACTACATAACTTCTGTTTCAACATTTGAAATGCTGTTTCCTGATTTTCGCCCCAAACAAACTTCTTGTCTTTCTGAGTTAGCGCGGTCAGGGGTAGAGCTATCTTGGAGAAGTTCTCAATGAAGCGTCGGTAGTAGCCAGCTAGTCCTAGGAATTGCCTCACCTCAGTTGGGGTTTTTGGCGCTTCCCAGTTTTCGATGGCCTTGACTTTGGAAGGATCAACGTGAATTCCTTTCTCGTTTACAACGTGACCGAGAAAGTGAACTTCTCTAAGCCAAAACTCGCACTTGGAAAACTTCGCATACAACTTTTCTTTCCTCAACAATTCCAAAATCAATCTCAGGTGTTGCTCATGCTCGGCCTTGGTCCGTGAGTAAATCAGAATATCATCTATAAACACAATCACAAACTTGTCCAAGTATGGTTTGCACACGCGGTTCATCAGATCCATGAACACAGCTGGCGATTAGTTAGCCCGAAAGGCATCACTAAGAACTCATAATGGCCGTATCTAGTTCGGAAGGCTGTTTTCGGCACATCTTTCTCATGGACCCTAAGTTGGTGGTATCCTGACCGTAGATCTATCTTCGAATAATAACTGGATCCCTGCAACTGGTCAAATAAGTCGTCAATCCTCGGTAAGGGGTACCGATTCTTGACTGTCAGCTTGTTCAGCTCCCTGTAGTCAATACACATTCTGAACGAACCATCCTTCTTCTTAACAAACAGTACTGGAGCTCCCCAAGGTGAAAAGCTTGGGCGTATGAAACCCTTATCCAATAGTTCCTGTAACTGATTGGATAGCTCCTGCATCTCAGATGGAGCTAATCGATAAGGCGCTCGAGCTACTGGCGCAGCTCCTGGGACCAAATCAATACGAAACTCGACTTGTCGCGGCGGCGGTAATCCGGGCAAATCTTCAGGAAAAACTTCTGGAAATTCGCGCACTACTGGTAAGTCTTCAATTCTTCGCTCATCTCCTTTCTTCTCTACGACATGCGCCAGGAAGGCGTAGCACCCTTTCCTTAGGCACTTTCGCGCCTTTAGGCACGAAATCAGTTTCGTCGCAACTTCCCTTCTTTCCCCTTGAATTACCAAGGTTTCTCCGTTCAACAGTGGGATCCGAACCTGCTTCTCATGGCAAATAACTTCCGCGCGGTTCTCGACTAACCAATCCATACCTACCACAATGTCAAAACTTCCCAAGTCTATTGGCAACAAGTTAATATTGAACCCGTGACCTCCCATGACTATAACACATTGTTCAGTTCTTTCGTTCGCGCATAACTGCCTACCATTGGCTAGTTCTATAGTATAAGGCGTGTCTAGTCTACTGGTTGCTAGGCCTAGGGAGTCTTTAAACTCAGCGGATATAAAACTTAGGTCAGCGCCAGTATCAAATAAGACAGATGCAAAATGTCCGTTAAGCAAAAACGTACCGGTTACCACATTCGGCTCTTCTTTAGCTTCGCCTGCGCCGATCACAAAAGCTCTCCCGCGAGCTTGGTTCCCCTTTTGCGGGCAATCCCGACTAAAATGCCCTGGCTTCCCGCATGCGTAGCAGTTGTCGCTTGCTCCAGCTTCTCTGATACGGCAATTCATCGTCTTGTGCCCTGGTCTGCCACATTTGGCACATTCGATTCTTGTGCATTCACCCTCGTGGTGATACTTGCATTTGTTGCACCATGGGCGAGGCCCGCTGTATCCTTTTCGTGGTGGCTCCGCGGCCTGAATCGCGTAAACCCTTGCGCTTTCCTGCTTCTTGAACGGTGGCTGCTTGGAGTCGGACCCTCGGTGGTGAGAGTTCCATTTCCTCTTGGGATCAGAGGTTCGCTGCTCGATTCCGCGCGTAGTCAACATACCCGCACGGATCGTATCCCTTGTAAGGGTAATGGCCCGCGCTACCGCCTCATCAAAGGTTGGAGGCGCTGCGGCGTTGAGCGGAACCCTAACAACAGGAGGTAACCCAAAAATATACCTCTCGATCTTCTTTTCCTCCGTGTTTGCCATGTCTGGCACCAACTGGCAAAGTTCGTTGAACCGGTTGTTGTAGGCGTCGATATCCGTTCCTACCATGGTGTGGTTCCAGAATTCCTGTTGTAGATTCTGGATTTCTGCGCGAGAGCAGAACTTTCTCATCATCATCTCCTTCAGTTCCTCCCAGGTCTTGTGGAGAGCAACTTCTCGCCCCAATGTTTTCGTTTGAAGCTTCCACCAAGACGAGGCTGCCTCTTGGAACATGCAGGTCGCGTAAAGGACCTTCTGGTTCTCACTACATCCGCTAATGGAGAGAACTGTCTCCATCTTGTCAATCCAGTTGTAGAGCCCAATGGCCCCTTCGGTTCCCTTGAATGGCCAAGGCTTACAGGCCATGAATGTCTTGTAGGAGCATCCTTTGTCCAAGGCTCCTGATTCGGGTTCTGGGGTCTCATTCTGACGACCCTGACTTGATTCGGCCTTGCTGGCCTCATGTGTTGCGATTGCTTGCGCGATTATTTCCGCGAGTTCTTCGGGTGTCATGTTAATTCCCTTGGCTTTAGTTGGAGGCATTCTCGCTTTAAAAGAGTGAAAATATATCAAACTTAGCGCATGTACTCTGAGCACATAATGTTATCATTATTTACTAGACAGTGTGACCCGTGTTCCTAAGTGTGTGTATAGTTTTTTTTTTTTTTTTTTTTTTTTTTTCTTTTGAAAGTATTTTCTTTGAAAAATATTTCATGCGATTCCCCAACGGTTATAGTCTAGGTTAGAACTTCTTTTCCTAGTTCGCTATAACCAGTGCTCTGATACCAATCTGTCACACCCGGCCCTGAGCGGCGGAAGCAGCCGGGCGCGCTCGAGTGGGGATTGATAATTAAGCACGGGCCATTGCAAACATTCAAAGATTTTCATTGCGCATGAAAGGTTTAATACAAATACATTACATTGTTTAAAAATCACATAAAAACATCCAAGTATAAAAATTGTTGAAGATTTCCATGCCATATCCCCTTGCGCGGCGGGAACAACCACGCGCATTGAAGGGATAGAACTAAAATCTTCCAAAAAGCTAGTTTTAGATGCTCAGCGTGAGGTGCTCTAAGTGTGACTCCATGCGCTACCTAGTTATCTCCTGAAAGACACGTAAAAACATTTGAATCAGTATAAACTGAGTGAGTTCACAAGTTTTAGTAACTTGATAAATCGCATTGCATCATAGTCTTGATAAAAATCATATTGAAACACATTTCTGATTTCATGTCTAAACATATGCTTGATAATCCGTATGAAAACAGATCTGACAACATATTACTGATAGATCCGTTCCGCGGGTTACGCGCGAACGTTTCTGGGAAAACGTGCTCGTCCATGCAAAGTGGCGCCGCCACTACGAGCTAAATAATGTAATGCCGTCCCGCGGGTTACGCGTGGACATTTCTGAAAAACCGTGCTCGTCTATGCAAAGAGGCGCTGCCCCTACGAGCTAATCAATAATTCCGTCCCGCGGGTTACGCGCGGACGTTGTGCCGGAAAACAAGGCGCTCGTCCATGTAAAGAGGCGCGACCCCTACGAGCGGGCTCAATCCCATAGTACTGCCCCATTCTAGGCACTCGTCCATGCAAAGAGGTGCGACCCCTACGAGTGGGTGGATCAAACCGGCAGTCCCTACCCTTAGAGTTCCAATGGTAAAGTGATCACTTACTCGAGTTCTAGCGCACATACATCGAAAACCTTAGATAACCGTTTGCATTGCTCATCATGAACATAACTTAAACACACAATCGCTTGCATAGCTTGTAAGTATACCATGATAAAACATTATTTAAGTACGTGTCCCTCGCCCCGAAAACAGTTTAAAAATAGTGAAAACAGTGAAAATAGGGGCTGTGAGACTCACCTGCGGTTCTTTAAGGGATTAATCGAGATTCGGGTTTTCTTGGTGTTGACCCCGGACTTGAAGGTCTATAATACGATTAAATAACAAGAAGTATATATATTAAGATCAAGAAATAGGAGAATATAAGGGTTGGAAAGTAGATCTCAAGGTTATAACCTCGGCTTACCTAGTAACTGGAACGGAATCGAAAATAACGGATGCTCGGGAGATGATTAGTGCAAGTTTGCAGTTCTTTGGAGTGTGTTTTGAGTGATAACTTAGGTTACATATTTATAGGCAAACTCAAGGGAACACAATCCCTTGCTTTAGGGGATTGAAATCTTTTCATATCTAGGGGTAATGATGATAAAGTATGGAAATTATTATTGTTTATTGTTTACTTAAAAGTGGAGGAGTGGACAAAAGATCTTGATTTGATTTGGACAGGACATGCAGGTCTGGGGTTGGTGAGAATAGGGTGGCTGACAGTTGACTTTTCATGTTACAGTGTGCTTTTTCAGGTACTTTTGTCAGTGTACAGTAAAAAGTGGAAAAATCCCTGAAACACGCTACTGTTTCCTTTTGGGCGGGAGTAATCTCCTTATGTCTGGAGAATAGACTAAGTGTTCTGTGCGCATAGCTTTCTGCGTGTAGGACATTTCTTTGCTGCGGGTAGGTGCGTAACCTTCTCGCAGTTGGGGATATTGAGTTTCATTTGTAGATTCTCCAGGTGGTCTTGGTATTTCAACATAGTGATCAGTCATGTTGAAGTCAATTCCATCTTGGAGCTTCAGACAAACTAGCTCTCAATGTTCCCGCCATGCGGGGAGGTTAGTTCCCTTCCGCATGCGCATAAACGATTTAGGATGCACCCGCCTTAGCATCATGCGGGATGGTCAACCCATAGACAACATAACGTTAAGTTACATGAAAACATAAAGCCAAAACATTCACGCATGGCGCATATAACATATGCTCACGCTGGTTCTTAACATGGTGCGCTCGCGCAGGGCGCACATAACAAATGCACGCGCTGACTAACATGGCGCGCTCGCGCAGGGCGCACATAACAAATGCACGCGCTGACTAACATGGCGCGCTCGCGCAGGGCGCACATAACAAATGCACGCGCTGACTAACATGGCGCGCTCGCGCAGGGCGCACATAACAAATGCACGCGCTTAATATTTACAATCACCTAATTATTAGGTTGATTACTTAGTTTAAGGGATTGGGAATTTACCGGGTGTCACAAGTAGCGTAACAAGGATTGGAGTCTTATTGAAGATAGAAGCGCGTACAAGATGGCTCCGTTTTTGATAAAAAAATCCTTGTAATATGAAAACATATCTTTTGTAAACCAATACTCGGGTATTTAATTCCCGAGTAAATTTTCAATGTAAATTAATATTATATTCAACCTAAAGTATTCCGCTAAAAAACTCTGATATATTTACAAAACAGGTACCAACTTGTGGTCACACGCCTAGGCCCTAAGTCGGGGTGCGACAGGTTGGTATCAGAGCCATCGGTTTCAGCGAATTAGGTATTAAAACATTAGTACCTAGGCTTAAACCATTATTATCATCGTTATTACTAATGTGTAGTAAAACACACTTACTTTCCTTATGATTTTATCATGGTTTTTATGCTTAATTGTTTATTTTATGAAAGTATTGGGGGTTTAGTGCAATAATTTACAAAGGTTAAATGTTAATTGCAGGTTTATGAAAGATGGTGAAAAAAGAGTTAATTTGGAAGATTCTAGAGGCCTTGTTGGTCAAGTTTTAAAGCTACAACTCAAGGCCCAACCCAAGTCCACAAGTTAGAAGCCTTGTATAATATTATATTAAGATAATTAATTGAGTTTTCAGCCATATACCAGCCAAGAAACCCGAAATAAAAAAGAACCCTAACTCTTTCAAGAGTTCCGATCGGCAGTAGGCAAAAAGGGAAAGAAAAAGGAGAATCTTTGGCAGCTGTGGTGGCTGTGACGGCTGGAGAGGAAGAAGAACATCAAGGAGACTCTTGTGCAGCTGCTAGGCATCAAATACATCAACAAACTCAGCCATATAACCCTAAGTAATCATCTTTAAACTTTGTTTTTGTTCAAGAACCCTAACTAGTTGAATTGATCTTTTTCTTTAGATTGTTTTGCAAGTAATTGATTGTTTGACTTTTATTTAGTTATTCTTGGATCTTGAATGAGTTTGATTATGTTTATGTTGATGTTTATGATGATTTACTTGAATGTTAATGGCTGTCCAAAATTAATGAGTAGCTAATCTTGTTTGTTCTACCTAGGTTTGATGAATATTGTTAGGTTTTGCTAGTAATATGGATTGTTAATGATCATGGCTTAAATTGTTAATGTAAAGTTTGATTTAATAGTAAATTAGATTGTGTTTAGTGGCTGTGTTTTGTTTGATTATACCTAATAACCTCGTGCTTTAATTAATTGAATCGGTTTTGATTAGTTGTTGCATGTTTAAGGCTCTTTACTTTGTGTTTAGGGTTTAATTGCGGGGTGTACAACCGTAGGGATAAGTGGGTAAATAAATTAAATAAAATCAGTTGTGAAACACCTTCTTAGAGACCGAAAGGTGATAAGAAGTAAACTCGTCTCATTACTTTTACTTGTTAGAATTAAGATCGTGCGAGAGCGGGTTTTGTTCTTGTCGGGTTTGGGTGTTTGAGCGATTAGTTGGTCTAGTTTAAGTTAAGTTGAATTGTTCCTCTATCCTTGGTTGCGTAGTATTCGTTTCCATTAGGTTAGTGTGTCGGTGAGACCGAGAGGTGAGTCAGTATTAGAACACGTTAATAATTTGTTTTCCCGGTTTGTTCTTAAAATCAACTAAGATAAGTTAGAGTTTGTCGGTGAGACCGAGAGGTGATCTGACCTTCTTGAGTGAACCTTAGTTGTGTCATCCTTTAGAACCGGTGTCGTGAGAGTTTTCAATCCATTGTCTTGTCATCTCCTTCAATATGATTCTTACCTAGGTAGACGTTTTTATCATTGCAGTCAAAGTTTCCGAAGTTTTGTCAAAAGTTTTCATTTAAGTTAAGTAGTTAAATTAAATCTAAAAAAAATCAATTAAATATTTTGGTGAGTCTTGGTTAGAGTTTAGTGATTATAAACGTTTTCACGTGCCTTCAAGTTCGATATCCGGACTTTCCTCATTTGTGCTATACGCGACCGGTACACTTTCCGTTTGTGTGAACTAGGATAGATTGTTTGGTTTTTAAAGCTTAGTTGCGACTTGTGTTTCATTTATATATATTTTTTCGCACATCATGTTTTTGGCGCCGTTGCCGGGGACACGGTTTGAGGCGTATTAAGAACGACTCGAGTTAGGACTTGCCTTGTTTACTACTTGTCTTTCTTATTTGTTTTGTTTGTTAGTTTAAAATAGTTTAGCTAATTATAATTTCTTTTATTTATTTTAATAGTTGTATGAGACGTACTCGATCTCTAGGACCACCAGAAGTTGAAGGATTTCCCGAACCAGAGAGAGAGCTTCTTGAGAGACGTCGTACAAAACCGTCTTCCTGTTCATCTACATCCGTCGGTAATACGTTCTATTCTCCTACTTTTTCTGAACCCGTCATTAGGGATAGGACTATGGGCGACGCGAATCCACCACCGAGGAGGACAGTTGCAGACCGGGCCCGTCCGGTCGATGCTGGCGCGAGATCCAACATTGCTCCACCTGCTATAGGAGTTCAAACGACTTGGCAGATTCCATCTAATGTTCTGAACACGATTGCTCATTCTGCTCAATTTCACGGGTTACTCCATGAGAACCCACATGCTCATATCACTCGCATCACACGAATTTGCGACACGTTTCATCTTACCGGCGTATTCGAAGACGCCATCAAACTCCGAATCTTTTCGTTCTCACTCGTTGATCATGCGAGTCTGTGGCTTGAGTCCCTCCCACAGGGATCCATTGCTACTTGGGCTGCCATGCAGACCCAATTTCTTGAAAAATACGATCCTCCGGCTAAGGCCGCTCGTTTGCGTTACCAAATTCATTCTTTCCAGATGGAGGACACCGAGAGCTTCTACGAGGCGTGGGAAAGGTTCAAAAATCTGCTTGCGTTATTTCCAAACCACGGCCTACAAGACTGGGCGGTTGTTGAGAAGTTCTACAACGGAGTGACGTACGCAACTCAGAGTATGCTCGACACAGCTGCAGGAGGTAACCTACTGACAACGAAGGATACGGATGAGTGCATTGCCTTGTTTAACGGTTTAGCCATGAGTGGATACCAGCGACCACCAGTTAAGAGTACCAAAACCGTCGATTCCCTATCACGCGGCATGCATTCGGTCGACACGAGCACCGCACTTGCGGCACAAGTTGAAGCGTTAGCAAAGATCGTGAAGGACTTGCAGGTGAAAAGTAAGTTATGCGAGATCTGTAGAGGGGGACATGATACTGTTCAGTGCCCTGTAGGTTTCCAGGAGGAGGCAGTCGACTTCATTAATAATCCAAACCGAAATCAACATTCTTTCAATTCTTATAATTCGGGGTGGAGAGGTAACCAAAATTCCAACTGAAGGAACGGAAATCAGTCCGGCTTCCAGCAACGTCAGAGCCTATTCCAGGATTCCGGTGAGGGACCGAGTAGTGGGGAGAAGAAGCCCACGTTAGAGGAGATGATGGCACAACAGACACAGATGCTGTCACAACTCATGACTCGAGAGGACTCCCGTCACAAAGAAACTCAAGAGAAATTCCGGGAGCACGAGTCATTCATGAGAAGTCAAGGAGCGTCAATTCAAAATCTTGAGCGTCAGATGGGACAGATAGCAAGTCGTCTAAATGAGAGGTCGCCAGGTACACTTCCAAGTAACACTGAACAAAATCCGAAGGCGTTTGCAAAGGCTGTGACAACAAGGAGCGGTGCAGGGGCACGTAGCGAGCCCGTGATTCAAGAGGCGACGAGAGGAGTCGTTAACGAGCCTGCGGTAGATGTAGAGGAGCAGGTAGACGAGGAGATTCAGTTGGAGTCTCCACCGGCCAAGGTGCATCAGAGGCACAGCCCCAGAAGTTCAGCACAGGCCGAGAACCAACCACTACCCAACACACCACCGAGAGTCTACAAACCTAGACTCCCATTTCCCAGGAGAGTCCGTAGGGATAGAGACGAGGAGCAGAACTCCAAATTTCTTGATCTTCTGAAGCAACTTCATCTTAATATTCCTTTCCTTGAGGCACTCACGCAAATGCCCAAATATGCAAAGTTTCTTAAGGATATTCTTTCGAACAAAGAGAAGTTAGCCGAAGTCTCTTCCATTCCTCTGAGTGCTGGTTGCTCTACAGTCTTGCAGAGAAAGTTACCAGAAAAGATGTCCGATCCTGGGAATTTCACAATTCCCTGCATCTTGAGTGATAATACGGTCGTCCATGCGCTGGCAGATCTTGGTGCCAGTATTAATCTCATGCCGTATTCCGTGTATCGCAAGTTGGGTCTAGGCGAACCGAGACCTACCCGTATGAGTATCCAGCTTGCTGATCGTTCTGTGAAATACCCCCGAGGGGGGTCGAGAACATGCTTGTTCGTGTCGACAAGTTCATCTTCCCGGTGGACTTTGTCATCCTGGACATGAACGATGACGATAGTGTCCCACTCATCTTGGGCCGACCATTCCTTGCCACTGCAGAGGTATTGATCGATGTCTGTGAGGGTAAATTAATCTTAAGAGTTGGGGATGAGAACGTCACCTTTGACGTTCGACAGTCACTGAAACACCCCAAGTCTGCTGATGACTCCTTATACTTCATTGATACCATCATGGAGCATGTCGGGAAGTTTCTCAGTGAAATTTGTGGAGGATCTGCCTCCGACACCCAGATTCTCGATAGGGAGATTCCGGAGATTGAAATGGTTGTCGTAACCAATCAGTCCTTAAATGACGACACCGAGTCGCATACCCCTGAATCTGGCGTGTCTGCTGAGATCGTACGAGACGATCCGATGGACCGACCTTCGGTCGAGAGTCCTCCTCTTTCCTTAGAGCTTAAGGATTTACCTTCCCACCTTGAGTATGCATTTTTAGATGAAGAGAGGAAGCTTCTGGTTATCATTGCATCTGCGTTGACCGAGGTCGAGAAGGAGAAGTTGTTGAGGGTGCTACGGAGCACAAGGAGGCTATTGCTTGGAAGATTATCGACATCAAGGGTATCAACCCTTCGTTCTGCACTCATAAAATCCTCATGGAGGAAAATTTCAAAACTGTCGTCCAGCCGCAACGGCGGCTTAATCCGAAAATGCAAGAGGTCGTAAAGAAGGAGATCATTAAACTCCTTGATGCGGGGATCGTTTTCCCCATTTCTGATAGTGCTTGGGTGAGTCCAGTCCAAGTGGTTCCTAAAAAGGGTGGCATGACTGTCGTCACCAACGAGAGGAACGAGCTTATTCCCACGAGGACTGTGACGGGATGGCGAGTCTGCATTGACTATCGCCGATTGAATGATGCCACCAGGAAAGACCACTTTCCTCTCCCATTCATTGATCAGATGTTAGAGCGTTTAGCAGGTCAGCAGTACTACTGCTTCCTAGATGGTTTCTCCGGGTACTTCCAGGTTCCGATAGCTCCCGACGACAAGGAGAAAACCACTTTCACCTGCCCTTACGGAACGTTTGCTTACAAACGTATGCCGTTCGGACTTTGTAACGCTCCGGCCACATTCCATAGGTGTATGGTGGCCATTTTCCATGATATGATCGAGGACTCCATGGAGGTGTTCATGGACGATTTTTTCGTATTTGGGAGTTCCTTCGATCATTGTTTATCAAATTTCGAGAGGATGATGTCCCGCTGCGTTGACACCAACCTAGTCCTTAACTGGGAAAAATGTCATTTCATGGTTCGCGAGGGCATTGTTCTAGGTCATCGAATCTCAAGTGCGGGGATAGAGGTTGACCGGGCAAAGGTCGAGACCATTTCTAATATTTCCCCGCCTACTTCTGTGAGATCAATTTGTAGCTTTCTAGGTCATGCCGGGTTTTACCACCAGTTCATCAAAGATTTTTCTAAAATCGCGAGACCCATGACCAAACTTTTGGAGAAGGATGCTCCATTTGTTTTTTCTGAGCAGTGTATCGAGGCGTTTGATCTTCTAAAATACAAACTCGTTAACGCCCCAATCATGGTTGCTCCCGACTGGTCGTTACCATTCGAGTTGATGTGTGACGCGAGCGACTTCGCAGTCAGAGCGGTTCTTGGACAACGGAAGGATAAACATTTCCATCCAATCTACTATGCGAGCCGGACCTTAAATGGCGCGCAGGAAAGCTATACCACCACCGAAAAAGAGATTTTAGCTGTGGTGTTCGCTTTCGACAAATTTAGGTCCTATCTGGTTTTATCCAAAACGATTGTTTATACGGATCATGCCGCTATTAGATATCTTTTTAGCAAGCAGGATGCTAAGCCTCGTCTTATCCGATGGATCCTGTTGCTTCAAGAGTTCGATATAGAGATCCGTGATAAAAAGGGGGCCGAGAATGTGGCGGCTGATCACCTTTCACGTCTAGAGGGAGTTGATTTAGGAGATTCGGGAGTTAGGATCGACGATCGTTTTCCGACGGAGAGTCTGATGTTTGTTACTGCACAGGAGGAAGGTTTTCCATGGTTTGCTGATTTCGCGAACTATCTTACTGACGGATACCTCCCAATGATGCCTTACCAGCAAAAGAAGAAATTCTTTGCTGACATCAAATTTTACCTTTGGGATGATCCATATCTTTTCCGCATTGGTGCTGATCATCTTATTAGAAGGTGTGTAGATGTAAAGGAAGGATGGCAAATTTTGAGCCATTGTCATGTGGGACCGACTGGAGGTCACCACGGTGTGAGTTCTATGGCAAAGAAAGTCTTTGATTCCGGTTTTTACTGGCCGTCTATCTTTAAGGATGCTCATCTGTTCGTTAAGAGTTGTGATCGTTGCCAATGTGTCGACAACATTTCTTCGCGAAACGAAATGCCCCAGAATGCTATTCAAGTTTGTGAGGATTTTGATATTTGGGGTATTGATTTCATGGGACCGTTTCAATCTTCGCGTGGAAACAAGTACATACTCGTGGCCGTCGATTACGTGTCTAAGTGGGTTGAGGCCAAAGCTCTACCCACCAATGATGCCCGAGTGGTAGTCCGTTTTCTAAAAAGTCTATTTGCTCGTTTTGGAGTCCCGAAAGCCTTGATCAGTGATCGAGGTACTCACTTCTGCAACTCGCAGATGGATAAGGCGTTGAAGCGTTATGGGGTCACCCATCGGCTTGCGACCGCCTACCACCCACAGACTAGTGGGCAAGTAGAAGTGAGTAATCGGGGAATCAAACGTATTCTCGAGAAAACGGTTGGTTCAAATCGCCGGGATTGGTCCGACAAATTAGATGACGCTCTGTGGGCCTTCCGTACAGCATACAAGACTCCGACTGGTTCCACACCATTTCGGATGATTTATGGGAAGGCCTGTCATCTTCCTGTTGAATTAGAACACCGCGCTTCATGGGCCCTTCAAAGGGTTAATCTTGATTTACCCGCCGCAGAGGGTAATCGTTTCCATCAATTACACGAATTAGAGGAGCTCCGGGATCACGCATATGCACAATCATTTCGGTATAAGGAGCATATGAAGGAACTGCATGACAGGAAATTGAAGGGTAATAAGCAGTTCAAGTGTGGGGATAAGGTTTTACTGTATAACTCACGGTTGAGGTTATTCCCGGGAAAGTTGAAATCCCGATGGTCGGGACCGTTCACGGTCACTGAGGTTTTCCAGTATGGCACGATTGAGATACAAGATCGAAGCAGGAAGTTTAAGGTGAACGGCCATAGATTGAAGCACTACATAGGAGAGCCGATAACTAATCAGACAGTCGAGGTGTTCTACCTTGACTCATTCACCGAGGAATAGTCGTGATGGATGCATCACTCGGGAGACAGCCCGAGTTGTAGAGTTTGTATTATGATTCCCTTTATTATCTGTTTTTATTTGTTTTATTTTTATTTATATTTATAAAAACATAAAAATACAAAAAAATAAATATTTAATAAAAATCATAAAAATTAAAAAAATCAAAAACACAAAAATATGTTTATTTCTTATGTTTCTGTTTTCTGTTTTGTACGCCGCTACATGCGAGCGAGTTTGAGTTGTTACAGGTATTATTATGCGCATGGTAGCTCTGATGGCGTTTTGGAATTGGTTCACCCGAGGTTGCGGCCGCGAATGAAATGTTATACGGTCGTTCGTTCGAGTCATACACAGCTGATGAAGAATCTGCATCTAAACCAGGGGAGTAACCCGTTCTCTATTTTCATTTCTGTTCTTTCAAGTTTTAATTTTATGCTCATTTTATTTTTATTTTATTTCTTTTCCTTGTTCTCATCGAGGACGATTTCGTTCTAAGTGTGGGGATGGGAATTTATTTTACTTAGTTGTAGAAAAAAAATCAAAATAATAATAATAATAATAATAATAATAAAATAAAAAGTTAGTTTTCACTTGTTTTTCGTTTTCGTACGTAGTTAAAAAATAAAAATAAAAAAAAATGTCCCTTGTTTTTAGCTTCTTTTGCATTAAAGTGGGAGATGATGATATTTATCGGAAATCGATTTTTCAAACTACTAATAATATGAGATAAATAAAAGAAAACGCACTTAACTTGGGATGTGTCGGTAGGCTCAGCCTTGAAAATGAAAGGGCAAATTTGATAAAACGGTTAAACGAAAATCTTTTGTGGGTAAAGCGTTTTGTCCGTGGAAAATAAGCAATGAAAGGTCGGGCCATACTCAAGCCTCAAATTTTGGTATGAAAAAGTGGAAATATCATGAATTTTAAAAAAATTTGAATCCGTTATCATATGATGCTTGGGTATGTTTAACGTTAGAGTATGCCGTGTAGCCTGTGATATAAATCTTAACTGCTAGTTTAGTGTTTTACACCTCATTGGCGTATGGTTTTATAACCTTAAATCCTGTATTGATGGGATGCTTCGGGTCCAGAGACCATGGGTCTGTATGCAATCTATTTAGCTGGGTATTCACAATTCCTAAGTGGGGTTGTGGATATTTAAAATAAAGCCAAAGAGCAAACCCTTATAAGTCTATAAACATGATCACAAAAAGTACAAAAGTACAAATACACTACAGACTTGATCATCCACGCTGTTAGCCATGTGGGGTCCCCTTGCTCGCGTCTCATTACCATTAAGAAACGGACCACAAGGGACACGCTACAAATAAGCCCTACAGATGAAATTTTGCATACTCACCTATGGTGATGGATTTGGGGTATTGCTTGATAACGGGGGTATGTCATGTTGTGGGGAACACTAGTTATAAATTAATTGAACCTTAATCGTATCTAATGGCTGCTTGGTAGACTTTGATGCTTAAGCTTAGGTGGATAAACAATACCCTTGATCGTCTTAACTATTCATAAATATTGAGCAACAAAAGTTTTAATTATGCTAATTTTGAGGTTTAAGTCAAGTTGGGGTGGTCTGGTCCGGTAAAAGCTGAAAATAAGCGGGTCTTAATTGTGTAAACCACTAAGTAATATTATTGTCGGATCTTATTTGTCCCGGTAAAGATTAAGGCATGGGTTTAGGTGGACAAAAATATCGATGATCGCGGTTTTTGCGTTTTTCTGAGCTTTAAAATCTAACCTATATGTTTGATTTAACTTTGATTTTCCGATTCTGATCCAACTGCAGTCAAATCTTTTTCAGGGACGAAAAAGTATTAAGTGTGGGGATGTTTGATGTGTAGTAAAACACACTTATTTT
This sequence comes from Bidens hawaiensis, assembly GCF_021521415.1. Lineage (NCBI taxonomy): Eukaryota > Viridiplantae > Streptophyta > Magnoliopsida > Asterales > Asteraceae > Bidens > Bidens hawaiensis. The sequence continues at coordinate 178,120 of NW_027505169.1, forward strand.
CCTTATGATTTTATCATGGTTTTTATGCTTAATTGTTTATTTTATGAAAGTATTGGGGGTTTAGTGCAATAATTTACATAGTTTAAATGTTAATTGTAGGTTTATGAAAGATGGTGAAAAAAGAGTTAATTTGGAAGATTCTAGAGGCCTTGTTGGTCAAGTTTTAAAGCTACAACTCAAGGCCCAACCCAAGCCCACAAGTTAGAAACCTTGTATAATATTATATTAAGATAATTAATTGAGTTTTCAGCCATATACCAGCCAAGAAACCCGAAATCAAAAAGAACCCTAACTCTTTTTTTAGTTCCGATCGGCAGCAGGCAAAAAGGGAAAGAAAAAGGAGAATCTTTGGCGGCTGTGGTGGCTGTGACGGCTGGAGAGGAAGAAGAACATCAAGGAGACTCTTGTACAGCTGCTAGGCATCAAATACATCCATAAACTCAGCCATATAACCCTAAGTAATCATCTTTAAACTTTGTTTTTGTTCAAGAACCCTAACTAGTTGAATTGATCTTTTTCTTTGGATTGTTTTGCAAGTAATTGATTGTTTGACTTTTATTTAGTTATTCTTGGATCTTGAATGAGTTTGATTATGTTTATGTTGATGTTTATGATGATTTACTTGAATGTTAATGGCTGTCCAAAATTAATGAGTAGCTAATCTTGTTTGTTCTACCTAGGTTTGATGAATATTGTTAGGTTTTGACTAGTAATATGGATTGTTAATGATCATGGCTTAAATTGTTAATGTAAAGTTTGATTTAATAGTAAATTAGATTGTGTTTAGTGGCTGTGTTTTGTTTGATTATACCTAATAACCTCGTGCTTTAATTAATTGAATCGGTTTTGATTAGTTTTTGCATGTTTAAGGCTCTTTACTTTGTGTTCAGGGTTTAATTGTGGGGTGTACAACCGTAGGGATAAGTTGGTAAATTAATTAAATAAAATCAGTTGTGAAACACCTTCTTAGAAACCGAAAGGTGATAAGAAGTAAACTTGTCTCATTACTTTTACTTGTTAGAATTAAGATCACGCGAGAGCGGGTTTTGTTCTTGTCAGGTTTGGGTGTTTGAGCGATTAGTTGGTCTAGTTTAAGTTAAGTTGAATTGTTCCTCTATCCTTGGTTGCGTAGTATTCGTTTCCATTAGGTTAGTGTGTCGGTGAGACCGAGAGGTGAGTCGGTATTAGAACACGTTAATAATTTGTTTTCCCGGTTTGTTCTTAAAATCAACTAAGATAAGTTAGAGTTTGTCGGTGAGACCGAGAGGTGATCTGACCTTCTTGAGTGAACCTTAGTTGTGTCATCCTTTAGAACCGGTGTCGTGAGAGTTTTTAATCCATTGTCTTGTCATCTCCTTCAATATGATTCTTACCTAGGTAGACGTTTTATCATTGCAGTCAAAGTTTCCGAAGTTTTGTCAAAAGTTTTCATTTAAGTTAAGTAGTTAAATTAAATCTAAAAAAAATCAATTAAATATTTTGGTGAATCTTGGTTAGAGTTTAGTGATTATAAACGTTTTCACGTGTCTTCGAGTTCGATATCCGGACTTTCCTTATCTGTGCTATACGCGACCGGTACACTTGCCGTTTGTGTGAACTAGGATAGATTGTTTGGTTTTTAAAGCTTAGTTGTGACTTGTGTTTTATTTATATATATATATCGCACATCAATTACTATACGTAGGGATAAGATAGGATTGCTAAACCTTCTATCCCTAATCTAACTAAAGTGCAGATGCATTATATTAACTACTTTGGTCCTAGACACCGAGTAGCCATACGATTAGTACCGACAATCATTCACGAACCATCCGATATGGAAAGTAGCAATAGTTACTACACTAGTTTTTTCAATCGTGATCAACCAATCAATCCGGTGTTACCTTACGGGAGCCAACGGGTGTATCTCCCCGGCAGTTAACAATGTCCAATCGAAATATCAGACAATACCGAGGACAACGTTCCCTAGTATTACTCCTCCGACATTCCAACATACCATCCTTCCGAGGAACAGGAGGTACAGAGTAAAATCAAACAAGAAACTGAATCGGAATCATCAAGCTGGATGAATTGTCACTCTGATCAAAGGAGATGGGCAATTCGGATCACCATGATTGGGTTATCAATACCAGATCCCACCGACTATAGCTGAACCAAGTCAAAAGCCAAAGATGAGGGTCATCTTACCATACAAAAAGAGATCAGTTCAATCGCCAATCAAAAATCCTTAAGAATCTAAGGAAGATCCCGAGGAAGAGGAGGATTCCAAGAAAGAAGATGAGGAGAATCAATATCTTTATTTTCCATCCTTAAAGGGATCAATACCATCGATCCCCAGCAAGCAAAAGAGATTCGGGAGGAGGCAAATCTCATCAAGGAGTTTTACACGAACAACATCCCTGATGAAGAAATGCATGCATACGTTGCTAACCCGCATCTCAATCCACAAGAGAATGCTTATCTCTTTCCAGTCGCATCCGCACCAACGGGATATCCGAACCCGCCAAATTCGGTGATGGACGAGCTGAGAAACGAGAAAGTGGACAAAAAGAGAATAGGGAGAAAGATTGTCAAGAAGTGTGACAAGATGAAAAATCTTGTTACAGAATGGATTAAGGATTAGAAATTATGGCTATGTATTGTTATAGTTGTTGTAATATTTTTCTTGTAAGATAAATAAATGTAATATAAAGTGTGTCTTTTCTGAAATTTTGTTTTATTCATATAACGCATGTCTAAAGCAAATAGTAATCAAGAAACTCAAGTAAACAATAAAGGAAAGACAATCGAAGAAATCATGCAAGAAAAAGCAATTGCGGAAAATATACAAGCCATACCACAAAATTATGTGCTTGGTATCCGCGATCTAATAAAAGAGGCCGTGAATCCAATCTATGAAATATTGAAACATGATCAAAGTCATACTGCCAACCAATCTAATAAGAGAACGAGTCGAAGTAAGAGCGAATCTGCTACTTCGAAAAGAGAATCAAAGAAAGAATCATCATCATCATCATCATCATCGTACTCAGTATATCCCACCAATAGCAATGCTATGGTAGGGTCTGAGGAGGGTAAGATGTAGACAGCCTTACCTCTATCCCATAGGGATAGAGAGGCTGCTTCCGGTGAGACCCCCGGCTCGATAGTAGTTTTGCATCAAGCCTTGGACATAAGGCACATAGCACTCAATCATCGGGACAACGGCTGATCGGTGCATGTGCCCTTGTCTTTCGGCTATCAACGCCACCACATGATGCCTGATTAACATTCCGCCACTTTTAACGTTATTTTCACGAGATTAGTAAAATAACGTCAAAATTAGTGCAATTTTACTTTTGCCCACCCGAGGGTTCACACATATATACATTATATGCGCGCACCGCAAGCAGGGCGTTCAAAGAATCTAAAAAGGAATCGGAAAAGAAGGAAAGTAAGAAAGAGAAAGAACCGAAAAAGAAAGAAGCAAGTGATGAAAGCTCGACTGCTGAAAACAACCTCCATGAAAAGACGAAGAAATTAAAGATACATGAAGGTTGTGATTTCAAGGTGTTCAAAGTTTATAACCCCAAAGAGTTCCACGAGGATAAAGGAGCGATACATACCCTCTGATGGTTGGAGGACATGGAATCGATTGTACTAATAAGCAAGTGTACGGAAAGCGAGAAAGTGCAATATACCTCCCAGATGTTCAAGGGGGAGGCATTAGAGTGGTGGAATACCCTGATTGGAATCAAGGGTAGAGAAAATTTATACAATCTAGACTGGGCAACATTTAAAGCTATGGTATTAAAGAAGTTCTGGCCGATTAACGAAATGGATCAGATTCAAACCAAGCTGTAAAACCACAAGGTTGTGGGGACCAATCTCAAGGAATATATCACCAAGTTCCTTGAGTATTGTAGAATTTTGCCTCACTTGGTCACTCCTGAAATCAACAAAGTGACGCGCTATATTTACGGGTTGCTAATCGAGATCTGTGACTTAGTTCGATCACATATGCCGATCACAGCGGAATCTGCCATGGATTTGGCCGGATATTTGATGGACGGGATGTTGAGGAACCAAGATGAGAGAAAGAAAGATGAGGGAAAAACAAGTGTGGGTGGAAAGGTGAAAAAGACGAAAAAGAAAAGAGAAGGGGGATTTGTGTATAGTCGCCCCATTTGCAAGACCTGTGGTAGGTGACACTTTGGAAGATGTCTTCGACCAAACAACTCGGTTACATGTAATTTTTGTAAAAGACCGGGTCATGTGGAAGCAAATTGTACAAGAAAAACAGTAGAATGTTTCATATGTGGTGAGAAGGGACATTATAGCAACGAGTGTTCGAAAAAGAAACCAACGACGGTGACGGTTGGAGCAAGTGGAAGCGGTACAAAGACCGATGCCAAGAAAGGAAATGCTCGTGTCTTTATGCTAGACACTCAGAAGGCAGCAGATATACCGGACGTGATCACCGGTACGTTTCCTATAAATAATGTTTATGCTAGAATTTTATTTGACTCGGGTGCAAACCAAAGCTTTATAGATTACAAATTTTGTAGTCTATTAAATGAGCCCTTAGTTAAATTAGATAAACATTATGAAGTCGAGACTGCTGACGGTAATGTAAGTAGAATAACCGAGGCTTTAGATAATGCCACAATATCTTTAGCCAATCACGTCATACCTATCCGATTGTTACCCACGACATTGGCAGGTTTTGATGTAGTTTTAGGTATGGACTGGTTATCGTTTAATCAATCTCGTATCCTATGTAACGATAGAGCCATTGACATTCGAACTCCCAATAACAAAACCATTCGTATAACCGGAGACAAAGAAGGAGGAAAAGTAGGAATCATTTCCAAGATTAAAGCAAGTCATTACATAGGGAAGGGGTGCCTTGCATTCATGGCCTATGTAACGAAAGAACCCGAACCAAAGAAGATGGAGGAAGTGCCAATCGTGTCCGAATTTCAAGATGTATTTCCTGATGAGCTACCAGGAGCCCCGCCTGATATAGAAGTAGAATTTAAGATCGACCTCGTGCCAGGAACATCACCAATTGCCAAATCACCTTATCGTCTAGTACCAACAGAAATGAAGGAGCTGAAGAAACAATTAGATGAATTGTTAGAGAAAGGATTTATACGACCGAGTTCGTCACCATGGGGAGCCCCAATTTTGTTCGTAAAGAAGAAGGACGGATCGATGAGGATGTGCATAGCTTACCAAGAACTGAACAAGGTCACGATCAAGAACAAATATCCATTACCAAGAATCGACGACTTGTTTGATCAGCTTCAAGGAGCAAGTTGTTTTTCCAAAATTGACTTAAGATCGGGTTACCATCAATTGAAGGTGCAAAAAGAAGATATACCAAAGACAACCTTTAGAACCCGATATGGACATTATGAGTTCACTGTTATGCCTTTTGGACTCACTAATGCTCCGGCAGCTTTTATGGACATGATGAATCGGATTTGCAAACCATATTTGGACAAGTTTGTTATTGTTTTCATCGATGACATCCTTGTTTATTCAAAATCCAAAGACGATCATCAAGTTCATCTTAAGATCATACTTGAAACCCTAAGGAATGAGAAATTATACGCCAAATTCTCGAAATATGAATTTTAGTTGTCCGAAGTACAATTTCTTGTTCATGTTATAAATGAGAAGGGTACTCAAGTAGACCTAGCAAAGATTGAGGCTATAACCAAATGGGAGAAACCTAAGACACCGACTCAAGTCCGAAGTTTTCTAGGCTTAGCCGGATACTATAAAAGATTCATTCAAGACTTCTCTCGAATAGTTGTCCCATTAACTTCACTTACAAGAAAAGCAATTAAGTTTGAATGGGGACCGAAGCAAGAGGAAGCATTTGAAACACTAAAACAAAAGTTAACTAATGCACTGATTCTGGCTTTGCACACGGGAATGGGAAGTGTTTTGATGCAAGGAAAGAAAGTGATTGCTTATGCTTCGAGACAATTGAAAGCTCATGAAAATAATTTCACCACGCATGATCTTGAATTAGGCGCTATAATTTTTGCGTTGAAGTTATGACGACATTACTTGTATGGTGTAAGATTCACGGTATACACTGATCACAAAAGCTTGAAGCATATATTTGATAAAAAGGAGTTGAACATGAGACAAAAGCGTTGGATGGAAATGCTTAATGATTATGATTGTGAGATCATATATCATGAAGGAAAGGCGAATGTTGTGGCTGACGCCTTAAGTAGAAAAGACATGAGAAACCAAAGAGAGTTCGAGCTCTTAGATTGGAACTTAAAATCGATCTAGTTAGCCAAATCAAAGAAGCTCAGAAGTTGGCACTAGAAGAAAAAAATATTAAAGCTGAAAATGAGAATGGTACAATCGATCAGTTGATTAAAGGAAGTGATGAAATACTTAGACTCGGTACAAGGATTTGGGTACCGATGATCGGAAGTCTAAGAGATAAAATTTTATAAGAAGCGCACAAGTCAAAGTACATGATGCATCCGGGAAGTGACAAGATGTATCATAATCTAAAATATGATTATTAGTGGATCGGGATGAAGAAAGACATTGCTTTGTATGTAGCTAAGTGCCTAACGTGTTCAAAAGTGAAAGCTGAACATCAAAAGCCGTTAGGATTATTACAACAACCGGAAATCCCGATATGGAAATGGGATATGATAACTATGGATTTCATCATGAAGTTACCGAAAACTTCACGCCAAAATGATGCGATCTGGGTTATTGTTGATAGACTTACCAATCTGCCCATTTTATTCCAATTCAAGAAACGTATAGTATGAATAAGTTAGCACACTTATATGTCGAAAACATAGTATCCTTACATGGTGTGCCGCTATCCATCATATCCGATAGAGATAGTCGTTTCACTTCAAATTTTTGGTCAAGTTTTCAAAAGGCTATGGGTACTCGATTAAACCTAAGTACTGCTTATCATCCCCAACCTGATGGCCAAAGTGAACGAACAATTCAAACCCTGGAAGATATGCTTCGTGCATGTGTTATCGACTTAGGAGGAAGTTGGGACACTCATCTCGCGCTAATGGAATTCTCGTACAACAACAGCTATCATACGAGTATCCAAGCAGCACCATTTGAAGCATTATATGGGCGTAAGTATAGAACACCTGTATGTTGGTCAGAAACAGGTGATAGTCAGTTGTCAGGACGTGAAATTGTTCAAAGAACCACTGATCAAGTTATACAAATCCGAGAACGATTAAAGGTAGCAAGAGACAGACAAAAGAGCTATGCGGACGTTCGTCGCAAGCCTTTAGAGTTTAAAGAAGGCGATAGAGTTTTATTGAAAGTGTCGCCTTGGAAAGGTGTAGTAAGATTCGGGAAGAAAGGAAAACTGAGTCCAAGATTCGTTGGACCATTCAAGATACTTGTAAGAATTGGACCAGTTGCTTATAGGCTAGAGTTACCCGATGAGATGAAAGGAATTCACGACGTATTTCACATATCTAATCTGCGCAAGTGTTTAACTGACGAAACCCTTGCTATGCCATTGAAAGATGTTAAGATCAACGAGAAGCTTAAGTTTGTGGAACAACCTATTCACATAGAAGATAGCATGATCAAGTTTCTCAAACACAAACGACTCAAACTCGTGAAAGTCAAATGGGATTCAAGACGAGGACCCGAGTATACGTGGGAACTCGAGTCAGAAGTGAAGAAAAAGTATCCCAATCTATTCCAATAAATCTCGAGGACGAGATTATTCAAAAGGTGGGGAGGATGTAACACCACATTCCTAACCCTCTTAATTTAAGCTTAAATATACTAACTTTGAAAATACAGGGACCAAAAATGACAATTATAGAAATCTTCTCCCGTCGCGGTACGCGACGGGGTAACAAACAACCCATCGCGTAGCGCGATGGGGTTGCTGAGTCAGTGGACACGTGTTGAACACCGTGTCGACACGTGGCGCATTATGACAGGCCACGTGTCACCACCGCATAAGGCGGTGTATTTTTTGCGGCGTCGCGGTACGCGACCAGTCCAAAGATAATAAAATATATCACCACCGCATAAGGCGGTGTATTCGTTAAACCGACCCGTTATGTCATTTCAATAAATTCGTGTTTGTCGTTTATCATTTAATATTAATTACGATGATTTATAGTTATTATTCGTTCATTTTTTATCCGTTTAGTTCAAATAACGAATCTCCAAGGCTTAAATGTTAAGTTCAAAGTATTTGAGTGTAGAGCGTAAACAATCCAAAGATAATAAAATATATCAAGTTTGATTAAGTTATATATGTTTGTAAAGTTCAAGGGTTAAGAAGTAAATAAACTTTAAAATCAGTTTTTATGTATTTAAGAAGTTTGAGGGCTTAAAGTGTAACTTAAGATTTAAAATTTTAATTTAATAATAATATTATAACCAGCCAAGCCCCTTCCCCCCTTCATATTCACGTTTTTCTGGCGAGGCAAAATTCCGGCGAACGGCAAAAACTCCGGCGACCTTTAAAACCACATCAAAACGCCATTTTAATCAATTTTTAAGGTTATAAACTCGTTTCTCCACCATATTAATGCTTAATCAAGACCCATTATGCGTAATAACACCTACAACGTTCAGGATCCTCTAGTCGCAAGTTGACCGCTCAGATCACCAAACAACTAGCCACGGTCATTCCTGATATGATGACCCATATTCACCAGAACCTTTCTGCTAGTAATGTAACACCACGTTCCTAACCCTCTTAATTTAAGCTTAAATATACTAACTTTGAAAGTACAGGGACCAAAAATGACAATTATAGAAATCTTCTCCCGTCGCGGTACGCGACGGGGTAACAAACAACCCATCGCGTAGCGCGATGGGGTTGCTGAGTCAGTGGACACGTGTTGAACACCGTGTCGACACGTGGCGCATTATGACAGGCCACGTGTCACCACCGCATAAGGCGGTGTATTTTTTGCGGCGTCGCGGTACGCGACCAGTCCCAAAGGACCGGGCGCGGTACGCGACGGGGTCCAGGATTGGCTATAAAAGGGGGGTGACGGGCATGAGTTCAAATCATCCCAAAAACACCTTCCTTTACACACACATAGCCTTGGAAAACGTGCCCCGTTGCTGTAGCAAGCCGACGTGCTGTTTTCTCGATATTCGTGCAAGAAACGAAGTTATAATCAAGAAACAATCACATAAGCGAGTAGATCAAGATCCTGCCTTTTCGTATTAGCAATCTAAGTATCCGATTTGAGGTAGGATTTATGTTTAAGTTATTTGAAATATAGCTTAGACTATCAATCAAGGCTATGTCCTTTAACCTTGATCGTATTTTACAAACATTCATTCACAATCATGTTTTCATAAACGTTACTTCATGATGAAGTAATTTTAAACGAAAGATATATTTTGACGGACATGTAGTAACTGGAAGGGGGATATCACTAGTAATAAGTTTCTTGCCTAAGGAAAAGTAATTCGCATAAACCCCAATCAACCGAGGGACCCGTTTACTTACCTGGAGAAACTTACCAACGTGATAGAACCTATTAGGCCAAAGCATGCGATATCAAACGTCACATAAAACTAAGTGTTTTCATTCACAATCAAAGATAAACGATTTCAAGGTTAAGCTTACAATCATAGCTTAACATCATTCAAAACATTCATACGAACCTATTTATGTATAGGTTAATATCATTCACAGTCGATCAATCAATCAGTCAAGGTTTACAACAGCGACGGTACAGGTGAATACGTCAACTTTTTTAATCAGTCAAAACATATTATACTCAATGAGACGAACGGGTGTTTGTCTTAGCGAGTCAATCAATATCTACATGAGATCATGCAATCTCTAAAACTTTATAATACAAAGTAGAAAATAAAGTCAACTCAGACCGAATACACATGTGTCTGGGTCCAAACATAACCGTTCAGCCTAATCATTCTAAGGCTACGTGGTCGCGGGCTAGTGGTCATAACTAGTCTCCCAAAAAGGGCTATGTGGCTCGGGAACAATTGTGTGTGTAGGGCAGTGGTACATAGACCAGAAGTAGAAATGCTTCTGCTGAGCTTGTAGAGAAAACTTATTTGTATTATATTGTCATTCAAATGTTTTATTGAGTCATACGTGTTCACCAGCATATAGTTGACAAATTTTCCAACCCATTGCTGGTAATTAAGCATAAGTAGCGTAACAAGGATTGGAGTCTTATTGAATATAGAAGCGCGTACAAGATGGCTCCGTTTTTGATAAAAAAATCCTTGTAATATGAAAACATATCTTTTGTAAACCAATACTCGGGTATTTAATTCCCGAGTAAATTTTCAATGTAAATTAATATTATATTCAACCTAAAGTCTTCCGCTAAAATAAACCCATAAACTCTGATATATTTACAAAACAGGTACCAACTTGTGGTCACACGCCTAGGCCCTAAGTCGGGGTGCGACAAGTAACGCCTTTGCTTCAAGCGATCCTAAACCATCTCACTGTTCGTTTAAGACTTTCTGCAGCATAAAACCCCCAGAGTTTGACGGGACTGAAGGTGCCACTGCCCTACTTCAGTGGTACGAACAAATGGAGAGCAAATTCCTCCACATTGAGTGTCCCGATGACAAGCGAACCCGCTTTGCTACAAGTGTCTTTGCAAAGGGGGCACTTACCTGGTGGGTGAAGGAAAAGACAACCCGTGGTGCCGAAGCTGCCATGGCTATGCCATGGGACGAAATGAAAGAACTGATGACCAAACAGTTCTTGCCTCCAAGTGAGCTTATGAATTTGGAAACTGAGTTTTGGAACCTCAAACAAGAGAGTGGTGAATACGCAGCTTACACTTCTCGTTTCAATAAACTCAGTGTGCTGGTACCTCACCTTGTTACCCCAACTTCGCGTGCCATCGATAAGTACATTCGGGGACTACCGAGACAAATCCAAGATAGTGTTTTGAGTAGTTCTCCCAAAGAACTTGGTGACGCAATAAACCTTGCTTCAACTTTAACTGATAATCATGTTAAATCCGGGACTTTGACACTGAAGGGATCGAAGAAACCTGCTGATAAACCCACTACCGAGTCCAAAGAATCGAAACCCGAGTTGTAACATCCTAAATATTCTAATAATAAATAGAGAATGTTGCGTTAATTTGTCGTGCGTTTAATGTTACTAATTAACGTCTAATGAGGAAAAGATCATGGACTTGGACTAATTAAGATGGATTAAAGGAAATGGGCCTTAGGTCCATGGGCTTTAAGGGATATCAATATCCCCTAAACCAACCTTAAACCCTAAACCATCATTCATTTCCATCTTTTTCTCTAACACACTCCAAAACACACACACCGCCATATACTGCCGGCGGCCGAGGGAGAGAAACGAGCAAGATCCGAGAGAGATTAAACGTTAGTTGGTATTAGATCTTTATTACACGAGATCTAGCGTGCATAAACAAGTTAAATGAGACCCAAACAAGCACTAAAGGTATGTTCTTGACCCTTTAAAGTTTACGTTTTAGTAGCGTTTAGCATTGAAACTTAGAACGAGAGTAGATCGGGTATAAACGAAGGATAAAGTTGTAAACTTGATAGTAAATATGAGTGTAATGAACCCGGAAATGGAAACGGCTCGATTAAATGAACCCTTAAACTAGTATTGAACATTTCGAGCTTAAAGGTCCGAACTTTATGCGTTTTTGGGCCAAACCTTATTCAAAAACGACCATAGGGTTGATCGCGAGTTGGTTAAATATCGTATCCAAAGATTTCGCGTTAAAACGGTGATGGTTATGGGAGTTTTGGATGAGCCGTAGTCACTGCTGAACAACTTCGCCTGCAAGTTTAACCTCGCCTGCAAGCTAAGTTCGCCGAGCCTTAACTTCGCCTGGTGATAAGTTCGTTCAATGCTAACTTCGCCTGAGTTAAGTTCGCTGAATGCTTAACTTCGCTTAATGATAAGTTTTCTGAAAAGATAAGTTCGCTTAGATAATAAGTTCGCTAAACACTAAGTTCGCTTACAGTAAGTTCGCTTAATGTTAAGTTCGCTTAACACTAAGTTCTCTTACAGTAAGTTCGCTTAATGTTAAGTTCGCTTATTGTTAAGTTCGCTTAATGATAAGTTCGCTGGAGTTAGCAAATTAGAAAGTACATTAAAAACCTAATGAAAAAATGTGATAAGACAGCTCGACCCCAACCAGGGGCTCTGCCCCTTGGACACTGCTAGGGGCTGCCGCCCCTAGACCCCGCTGCCAGGGGCGCTGCCCCCGGACCCCCGTTCGTTGTGGGTTATATAAAGATAGAAATACAACATGAGTAGTAGTAGTTAATTGATACATGTAAATATTATACAGTTAGCCGTGCACAGCTCAAGAAGGGAATAACGATTAACGGAGAGTGTAACAGGATTCAGGTGAGTTTCTAGCCCCATTTCCTTGCTATGTTTTCGGGGCTGTGTGCATACTCGATGTGATAGTTAATACACTTATCTTAAGTGGTAAGTGTATGCCTTGTATGATTTATGTATGATGATTGTTTGACAGTGCGTGAACGATCTTCGGATATTGCATGTACCGTAAGGTGGTAGTTAAGATATGATTGATAAGTATGATGAAAGATATGATGTATGTATGAATATATGATGTATGCATATTGTATGTATGTTATGATGATGGTACGTGAACGCTCTTCGGAGATTGCACGTATTGTCAAGGAAAGTATGTATGAACAGGTACGGTACAGTTACACGAAACAAAGGGACCAGACCCTAATAATATCTGTGATGTTAGGGACCAGACCCTAATAATATCTGTGATGTTGGGGACCAGACCCTAATAATATCTGTGATGTTAGGGACCAGACCCTAATAATATCTGTGATGTTAGGGACCAGACCCTTATAATATCTGTGATGTCAGGGACCAGACCCATATAATATCTGTGAGGTTATAGGGTGAAAGGCTCTTTAAAACGTATGATTATGTATGTAAAGAAAGTATGAAGGTAAGAATGAAAGTATATGCGTTTATGTGTGTATGGAAGAAAGTTAAGAGGTTAAGTATGAAATGTAAGAAGGTATTGTATGAGTATGTGATTAACTAGAACTCACTCAGCGTAGCTGACTTTTAGTATGCACGCAGGTGAGTAGAATGAGGCAGGTAGCTTGAGGAGGACACATGGCAGAGTTGGACGAAGCTGGCATCTGAAGATTTTGCTATGATGTTTTATTTTAAAAGACTATGTTTTGTTTTTAAATGACTACGAATGCTCGATAAGACAAGAATTATGGTTATGGAATGTAATGGTTTGAATGTTTTCAATGTTCCGCGAATGTTTTAATTAACTCTGATATTTAGAACTGCGTTTATGAGTAAATCCAACACGAAAGTAGGCCTACCGGTAACGGGGCCTTACAATTTGGTATGAGTAAATCCAACACGAACTGCGTTTTCTTGCAAGGTGGTGGCGGTGGGTGGCGGTGGGCGGTGGTGGTTGTAGAAGATAAGTGAAAATTTAAGTGGGTTTTAATTAAGTGGGTTTTTGAAATTAAATTAAGTGGGTTTTTAATATTAAGGTATTAGACAAAAATACCCTCCTTCCTAGCCTTCTTAGGATAATCAAACTTTTTATTTGATCTTTTCCCATAATAATAATATTATAACCAGCCCAGCCCCTTCCCCCCCCCCCCTTCATATTCACGTTTTTCCAACGATGCGATATTGCGGCGAACGGCAGAAAGTGCGGCGACTTTTAAACCACATCAAAACGCCATTTTAATCAATTTTTAAGGTTATAAACTCGTTTCTCCACCATATTAATGCTTAATCAAGACCAATATGTGTAATAGCACCCTACAACGTTCGGATTCAACCCTAAAACCGTCGGCTAATAATTAAAAACTCATTAACTTGATTTAATCATCCAACGGACAAATTGAGGCTATAAATAGCACCATAATCTTCTTCTAAACTTGCTACAGACATAAAATTATACAAGCAAACTCGTTATTATCATCAATTTGTTCGTCCAAATTTATTCCGGCCAACTTGTCGTTCACCCACTTTCCGGTGTCATCAGAGGTAATTGATAAGTGGGTTTTCATTAGTTTGATCCGTCTAACAAAACCCCTAACCTAAATCTAACAAACATGGATCGATTTTGGATAATTGATTCTAGGGTTTTGTGGGGAAGAAGATGAGTATGAGATCTTGTTTAGAATTAACAGTTTCCATCTTTTAACAGTAGAAGCTGTCTGGTCTAATGGTTCTGCTTGTTGGCTGAGTTCATGAGGACCCGGGTTCAAACCCGGGTCACAACAAATCCATTTCATTTTTTTAAACCATTTTTATTAGTTTTAACAAATTAAATATGTATTTATAAATCATACAAAACAAATAAAATTAGTTTTATAGTTAAATAAAAGATGTTTTGATTTCCGTTAACAATTTCCGTTCAAGAATCAACTACTACAAACCAAACCACTCGTTAAATAATTATGTAGATAATATATATGCATATATATATATATATATATATATATAATAACGTTGTAACTATATAAATTTTAACCGACAACGATAAATTCCGTGAATATGATTTAAATCTAATATTCGACTTATAAGTAATATTATAATAATAATTCTTGAAAAAACCCGTCAACTTAAATATTAATACACTTAAAAATGTGCAACAAAATACTTATAAATAATAATGGATGAACCTTAAAACCAACCCTTTTTTTCCATAAAAGTAGTTAGTAATTCTTGTGTTTTTATTATTTTAGCTCGTGAGATTCGATCGTTCGGTTTCATATAACGCGCTTTCGTTTCATTTTCAAGTTTGTCATCCCAATTCAAAGGTGAGTTTCTCACACCCCATTTTTACCCTTTTTACTATTTTGGGGGTAGCATATATATCCTATCAACGATTAAATTTCGATTATTTATTATTACAAACTACAATTCGTTACATAGACTTGTGTGCTTATTTGCTTACTTGCTCAAAGACTATTTGCTCATGGTTTCCTCAATAAGTATGATCATACGCCCCCCTATGCACTCAGGACCTCGATGTTAAGAGTGGAATAGGAACCCCAGATCCGAGTATATTTGGGTTTTACCGAATGGAAAAGACATTGTTTGCGCTATTACTACATGTGTGAACTCACCAACGGTTCAATTAGTTGACTTTATTTTATATATATATGCTAAAGGTACTTACATTAGAGGATGGAATGGCGAAAGACACTAGAAGTTAGGTTATTTAAAGAATAAACAAGAAGATGTGTTTTATTGTTTTTCCTTTATATTTGTCTTATTGAACAACTTGTGTACTTGGGATTTGAATGAATTAATGATATCATTGTCACTTAATAGTGTCACATGTGTTTTGGGCAATCTGTACGTCACACCCGGGCGTATTCCGCTAAAGCCGGGGTGTTACAGCGTGCCATCCTGACTGACAAGGACCAAGCCTTGATGAAATCCTGTGAAAAAGTCTTTCCCAATGCTACCAAAAACCTTTGTAGGTGACACATCTTCCAGAATATAAAGAAAAAACATAAGGGTCTTTTTCAGACAGATATCTTTGAGTCCTTCTCTTACTGGTGGAAAGTACTGCACTCGTCGCCAATAAAATCTATGTTCAACTACAACTGCGGTCAAATGGAAGCAACGTTAGCTGGACACGGTAGACGTGGTAAAATGTTTTTTTTATTATGTCCCGTATGTACACATGATTTTAGATTCTAGTTGTATATTACCTAAAATGTTTTTTTATTATTTGTTTGTAGAGGCTTGGTATTATATTCGCGACAACTGGTTGGTACCCTACAAAGAGAAGTTCGTGTCCTGCTGGATTGACGACCGACTAAACTTCGATGAGCATACAACAAACAGAGTAGAGGGCCAGCACGCGAACTTGAAGAGATACCTTGAGGGGCCGAACAATTCGCTGGACTCTATTGCGGCGTTTGCCCTTGAAGTGGTGAATTTCCAAATGGAAGAAATCGGTGCCCCTTGAAGACTCTCGCGTTAGGGTCAAGAAGTACCATAATTTGACTTTGTTTAAAAAGCTACATAATAGGGTGTCACTTTTTGCTATCGCTAAACTTGACAAAGAGCTGACTTTGCTTGACACATTGCAAGATACGGGGGCGGAGTACGACCACCGGTTACAAACATCATGGGGCTTGCCGTGTGCTTGTAAGCTTAACTAGTACACTATTAACAATATACGTATTCCATTAAAAGACATAGACCCCTTTTGGAGGAAGCTCGATTTCAGTCCCGCGTTTGTTCGACACGAAGAACCAGACTATGAAGCGGAACTGGAAGATGTGAAAAAACAAGTTCTAGGACTAAACAACCGAATGCAAAAAAAAAGTCTATTCTCAAAGATAATGTCTGTTCTTCCTGGGAAATCAAACAAGGAGGAGCCTGAGAAACGAGAGGACCCTAGGGGGCGTCAAAATCTAAACCAACAAGCCAAGAAAAGGGAAACCCCTAGACAGAGCTCGTACTCCCCGTCCCCATCAACTGATCCCCACAGACACAGCTCGTACTCCCCGTCCCCGTAACCTGATCCACACAGACACAGCTCCTACGTCCCCTCCCCGTCATTTGATCCCCACAAACACAGCTCCTACGCCCCCTCCCCGTCTTTTGATTCCCAAATACACAGCTCCTACGCCCCCTCCCTGTCACGGGAACCAACACCCGAAACCCCCACCCATTCGTTGTCGCGTTCCCAGTCTCAATCTCAGGTCTGGTTTAAGATACCTAAACCACCGAAACGCTCATCTAAAAAGCAAGAGCCTCCAACGGACCTTGGTTTTCCATTACTGCGTAACCCAAAGGACGTCCCAATCATAGAACGTTATAGTCACATCATTCCCACCTGTGCATACCCGTTCATTTCAGGAATAACAGATGTAAAGCCAGATGGTAATTGCGGTTTTAGAGCAATCGCTGTCGGCTTAGGCATGCGTCAAATGAATAGGAAGGAGGTCAGAGCAAGCATGAGGAATGAGATGGACCCTAACAAATCGTGGTGGAGGCACAGGTTGAACTACGAGATAACCGGTAATTATGACACGGTTCGTGATTCGCTAGACTACTCAACGTCTGCTTTATTCCAGCAAAAGAGTAGGTGGTTTACGTTACCTGGGCACGGACACGTAGTGGCTCAGACGTATGGCTGTGTTTTAATCAATCTCCATCTGACTTCCAGTGAGAGTTACTTCCCAATGAGAATGAGTCCGGAACCACTATCTCAGACTCCGGCAATAGTAGTCTTAAATGTTAAGGATAATCATTGGCTCAACATACAATTAGAAGGGAATTTCCCCGTGCCGCAACCAGCATATCAATGGGAAGGATGCGCCAATGAAGCGGCACACGAATGGAGGTCTTTGTACGAAGATCGTATAAAAGAGTATATGCGAATAAGGGAAACTTGACGAGTGCAAACTGAAGAGCCAGTTTATTTAGGATGATTTGTAAAATGTTTGAGATACTATCAATAAAATGTTTTGTATTATTATGAATAATTAGGAATAAAATGTTTGTGTTATCAACAATTTTTAAATAAAATCAACTTGATAAAATATATAATTTAAAAATAATATATTTTTAAACAAATATATTTGATAATATATTTGTTTAAAAAAATAAAACATGATAAAATATATAACTTAAAAATAATATATTTTTTAAAATAATATATTCGATAATAAATTAAAAAAAATATTTAAAAATATAAAACATGATATTTGAAAAAATAAAACATGATAAATATGTAACTTAAAAATAATTTATTTTTTAAAAATAATACTTTCGATAATATATTTTTTTGAAAAACTAAAAATTATCATGATAAGATATATAAATTAAAAATAATATAAAATAGTACAAGAAATTTTAAAATAATTATAAATATCTTCAAAAGTATATCAGATACGCCGCATATTCTGCTGTAAATCAGATCCGCAGCATATCAATCGATATGCGGCGTATCTCTTCTACTTTTGAAGATGTTAAATACCCCCGGGTTAAAACCGTTCAACTCGTCAAAACCACAAAAAACGCT
Organism: Bidens hawaiensis; assembly: GCF_021521415.1. Lineage (NCBI taxonomy): Eukaryota > Viridiplantae > Streptophyta > Magnoliopsida > Asterales > Asteraceae > Bidens > Bidens hawaiensis. The sequence continues at coordinate 196,182 of NW_027505169.1, forward strand.
CAACCTTTCACTCAAAACATCACCAAATTATACCACCAAAACCACCACCACCACCAGAAAATAATGAAGACGGGGTCCGAAAATAGCATCTACACAGCCATAATAATTTCGTTCTGAAATAGTGGTGGCTGTGTAGTTATTATTTTGAAGTCTGTTATTATTACAAAAAAAAAGACCCAGATAAAACCATGTTGGCGGAAATAATGACGACGGAGTCCGAAAATAGCATATACACAGCCATAATAATTTCGTTCTGAAATAGTGGTGGTTGTGTAGTTGTTTTTTTGGAGTCCATTATTATTACAAAATTATAAAATATAAAATAATATATATATATATATATATATATATATAATAGATTTTAAAAATATATATTTATCAAATTACATATATATTAAATATAATAGTGTTGACTGTATAAAATAGAAAATATAAAATAATATATATAATAGATTTTAAAAATATATATTTATCAAATTACATATATATTAAATATAATAGTGTTGACTGTATAAAATAGAAAATATAAAATAATATATATAAAATAGATTTTAAAAATATATACTTATCAAATTACATATATATTAAAAATAATAGTGTTGACTGTATAAAATAGAAAATATAAAATAATATATATAAAATAGATTTTAAAAATATATACTTATCAAATTACATATATATTAAAAATAATAGTGGTGACTGTGTAGATGCTATTTTGAACTTTTGAGCTACCAGTGCAACTGCCGAGAGCTGGCAGAACACTTTAGTAGTCCCCCTTCATGGGGTTTCCAGTATCAAGAAAGATTGCACCGATCTTTGGTTTTTGATGAATTCGGTGTCACCCCAAATTGTCGCCTTGCCGATGTAAATTCATCACTACATGATAGGTCGCAAGGGCCTCCACAGCTGATGGAGGAGATATGCGGGCATAACGGTACTCGTGTATCCTGGCGGATTTGGCATTCAGGTGGTTGGAGTGCTCCGTCCGTCAGAGATACGCGGGCATAATGACTATACCCCATTTTTAGTGGGGCAAACCTGTAGCTGTGGGCCGGAACAGATTCCGGTGACTTGCTTTCCGGTGAGTGGAGAGCCGCGGAAAAGAGCTGCTGTGTTGATGTTATTTTTGAAGTGCTTATCCAGAAGAACTGCTAATAAACAAGATGATGATTAGGAATTAGTCGTTGTATAGAATTTGATGTAATATCCCGTGCTTTTTGATGTAATTATTCAAATTTGTAATTTAGTATTGGTTTAATATCAAATTTGTGTTTTTATTAGTATTGATCCGTTTATATATTATGAATATGTAATATTATTTGATATAAAATATATGTATACCTTTGATAGTTAAATAAAATAAAAAAAAACCTCAATACGCGGCGTATCGGGCGATACACGGCAGATCAAATTATAAACAGATACTAACCTAAATCGCCGTCCCCCATCTGGTTACACATTCATACTCACACCCGACCCCATTTCAAGCACAAACCTTAACTCGTCGTCCCGAACTTCATCTTTGTTTAACAACACCAAATCCATATCCGACCAGACAACAATAAGGTAAGTAAGATACTTCTATTTTACTCTATTTTGATATAGGTTTTCATTTAGATTAAGGGTTAGGGTTTGAGCAAACCCATCAGTTTTGGATTAAGAATTGAAAACTGGTTGATTTAAGGGTTTTGGATTCGGGTTTCAAACGGGTTTGGGTTTCCAAAGGGTTTGGGTTTCAAACGGGTTTGGGTTTCAAATGGGTTTGTTAATGAAATGGGTCGGATTTTGAGGTTGATAAACGGGTTTGGTTACGGGATTGTTAATAAAACGGGTTTGGGTTACGGGTTTGTTAATGAAACGGGTCGGATTTTGGGGTTGATAAACGGGTTTGGTTACGGGATTGTAAATTAAACGAGTTTGGGTTACGGGTTTGTTAATGAAACGGGTTTGGGTTACGGGTTTGTTAATGAAACGGGTTTGGGTTACAGGTTTGATAATCAAACAGGTTTGGGTTACAAGATTGTTAATGAAACGGGTTTGGGTTACGGGTTTGATAATCAAACTGGTTTGGTTTGGGTTACGGGTTTGACAATAACAGGTTATATTTATATGTTAAACATAGATGGCGGATAGATACATTGAAGGGGATGAACTACTTGATGATTACGAGCATTTGAGGTTTGACCCGGACTCCGATTATCATATCCGGTTTACGCAGCTTCGGAGAATGGAGCCACAACCTTCCTCGACCTTGTATGAGGAGTTTATAAAAATGGTTCGAGCGGAAGACATGATAGAAAGAATTGTTGGGAAGGATACACCGTGGGAGAGATTGTTTACCGCCCAGCAGCCAGCGTACCGGGCTCTCACGCTAGACTTTTACTCTACGTTCGTTTTCATGTATTTTTTTCCTTTTCAATTAATATATAAATAAAGTAGATTTAACCAACATGTAAATATTGTTTCAGGCCACGTCCGCAGGGAGATCCGCAAGTCGAGATGCTGGTTCAGGGTGCGGATACCATTCGGGCGGAGGTTCGGTTCCATATGTTCGGGAATGGGCATTATCTGTCGATGGAGGAGTTTGCCATGGCGCTGGGCTTGTACAGACTTCAAGATTTAACCGACCCTGTTTACACGGAGAGCATACACGAAACACCAGATGACGTGTTGAGACGTTTTTGGACGGCGATTAGCGACACACCTTGGCCTATAATCCGCCGAGAATATGCGGCAGACTGCAAAGCCTCAGCCATCAGGGACCCGTTGCACAGGTTTATATTATATTATATTATATTATATTATATTATATTATATTATATTATACTATACTATACTATACTATACTATACTAATATTTTATTGTATTTTTACAGGTACCTACACAGGCTTATCGCTTAGACCGTACAGGGTCGTCACAACGGGGCAGATCACTGCAACCTCCGTGACCTTTTTTTTGCGATGCCTGCTTACGGGGAGAGACTGCAACCTAGCTCGTGGTTTCGGCGACTACTTCGCCATTTACTGGCACAGGCAGGGCCGCGGGAAATTGATTGGTGGCACGTTCGTTACGCGGATTGTGATTTCTATGGGCTACGTGAACCGACTAGAAGACCTACCAATTCAGCCGCCGATTCCGCCGCGAGAGCTGGACCGTGCACTGGCACAGGGCATGCAAATCGTCAAGAAGATTAACCGCTGGTATCACCTGGTCATTAATTTCGATTCTGGCCCATACGTAGAGGTCCTACTTGTTGAGCCTCCGCCAATCGAGGAGCCGGAGGTGGATATTCAGGTCGCCGAGGTTGACGGTGAAGAGGGCGAGGAGGACGGTGATCGGGTACGTTATATTTTATCGTTTAATTTTTTTTTGTATCTTCGTCTTATTAACGTTAACTTATCGTTTTCGTAACAGCTACTGCATCAGCACCCGCAGCACGTTCCGCGTACACATCGCGTCGTGCGTTTGGATGCGGCCACTGACTCCCGGCTACGGAGACTAGAGCGTGACGTGTCACAGATACGCGGTCACATCACCTGGATGGTTGGGTGTATGTCTGCCCAGCAGCATGGAGCCCAGTACACAGTACCAGCGCCACGTTTCGACGAGGAGGGGAGCGATGACGACGCGGGTGGTGCCGCATTTTAGATTTCTTTTTTTTATGCTGTTACTTTTTCCGAAACTCGTTTCGTTTTTTTTTTTCGAACTAGTAATATATTAATTATTATTATTTTATAAATCTGGGTATGCGTTATGCTTATTTTTTTCTTTTTCAATTTTAAAATTGTTGTTTCGTCATTACTTCAAAACAGACAAAAAATCTGTTACACCCGTAATACAAAAAAAGAAAACAAACATAAGTTGTTTGTTTTATTTTGTTCGTTTTTAATTTTAAAATTGTTGGTTCGTTGTGACCTTCCAAAACCGATCAAAGAAAGGTTACCCGAGCCAAAAAAACAAAAGAAACAAAATAAAATAAATAAAATAAAAGACAACAAAAAGACAAAAACATAATTAAACAAAAAAAAAACAGCAAGAGGACAAAAATACACATGTTTTCAAAACACTCAAACAATATGCTACATATTGGGTGGGTGTTTTGGAAACGTCATATATCTAAAAAAAAACCCAAAGAATAACATACAACTCCACGTGGAGACACCTCGTACTATTTGCTGGAATTTATAAAACACGAACACAATATTATTTTGACCACCACCGCCACCTTCAACTATTAATAATAATACTTGAGCTTCCGATCATCTTCACCACCAAAATCAATGGCTTCTTCGCCTATTCAACCTCTGTTCTCCAACACCATATCCACCAAAACACAAACCTCCAGCCGCCTCACCGTCACCAACAACTTCAACTTCAGTTCCAGTTCCCTCACTCCAGCCCGGAGGACCCAATTACTACGTGCCTCGGCACGAACCGACACGTCGTTGGTGGAAAATTCAGTGAACACGATCCGGTTCCTGGCTGTGGATGCGATCGAGAAGGCGAATTCGGGTCATCCTGGGCTGCCCATGGGTTGTGCTCCGATGGGTCATATATTGTTTGATGAGGTGATCAAGTATAACCCCAAGAACCCGTTTTGGTTTAACCGTGATCGGTTTGTGTTGTCTGCTGGTCATGGGTGCATGTTGCACTATGCTTTGCTTTACCTGTCTGGCTACGATAGTGTTAAGGTAGTATACTAACTAATTGTAGTTTTAGATTCATAACGTTTAATTCATATCGAATTTGCAATTTAGGGGTTGTTATTTTGTAGGTATATATATATGATTAATGCTTGATGATGTTTTTTGTTTGTTATTATAAAACTTATTGCTTTGTGTTTTGTGTTAATTGAATGCAGGAACAAGACTTGAAAAGCTTTAGGCAATGGGGAAGCAAAACACCCGGACATCCTGAAAACTTTGTGACGCCAGGAATTGAAGTCACAACAGGTACTCTGAGTTGGCCGGCCGGGTTGACTACTTGACTTCAAACATTTTCTCCATTTATTATATATGATTACAAAAACTATATATATTGTTACAATATTAGCCATATATATATGACCCTTGAGCTAGCATATATAAATGTACACATGAATCTATAAGTTGGTTTTTATCCGTCTTCCTGTAGGACCACTTGGCCAGGGTGTTGCTAACGCCGTTGGTTTAGCCCTTGCCGAGAAGCATCTAGCAAGCCGATTTAACAAACCAGGCCATGAGATAGTCGATCATTACACGTAATGCACCGAAACCTTTTATTTTTTTAATAAGATGTGGCTGCAACGACCAATCTAAATATTAAAACAGGTATGTTATACTGGGTGATGGTTGCCAAATGGAAGGGGTGTCAAATGAAGCATGTTCTCTTGCTGCACATTGGGGGCTTGGGAAGCTGATAGCCTTCTATGATGACAACCATACCTCCATTGATGGAGATACAAATATTACTTTCACGGAGAATGTTGATAAACGGTTTGAAGGATTAGGATGGCATGTAGTTTGGGTGAAGAATGGTAATTCCGGTTATGATGAAATTCGTGAGGCCATAGAGGAAGCAAGGTCGGTTAAAGATAGACCAAGTTTGATCAAGGTATATACTTTCTTTAATCATGCATACTAATTAAGCATTAACAGAGGTGGCCGGTTCAGCCTATTTACTTACGAATGAGTTAATCAGGGTACTATGTTTTCTTTAAAACCTATTTTAGCTCTCATTATTAATAACTGTCTCACTAAGAACCTAGAATTAGTATACATTACATATATATATGCTCATATATAATATAATTTCTAATATGTGCATGATGTTATTAGATGATTTAACCTGTATATTTTGTTAAATGAAAAGAGCATTTTTTTGGTCATGTATGTTCAAATAAATTTGTTTTAAGTTAATAGCTCTTCACTGTTAAATGAATATAGATTAGTTTGATCAAGTAAATATTTTTTTCTTCTCTTTGTCGGGTTTTAGGTTACAACTATGATTGGTTATGGATCACCAAACAAGGCTAACTCATATAGTGCTCATGGTAGTGCATTGGGAGCTAAGGAAGTCGAGGCCACAAGAAAAAATCTTGGATGGGCCCACGAGGCGTTTTATGTACCCGATGATGTTAAAGAGTATGTTCTACCTGTGTCCATCATTTTAATCCTATATGTATGATATCATATCAATATAGAAAACAAAATGCGACCTTTAAATATTAGTCCTAGCTACGAATTAAACTTATGTGTAGGCATTGGAGTCGTCACATTTCTGAAGGAAAAGTTCTTGAAAGCGAGTGGAATAAAAAGTTTGCAGCATATGAGAACAAGTACAAAGAAGACGCAATAGAACTAAAAGCTCTTATCGACGGTGAATTGCCTGTTGATTGGGAGAAAGCGCTACCGGTTAGTTTCTTACATACATGAATTAACCCGTTCATAAGTAAACGCAAACACGTTTTATTTTTATGTTTCTTACAGACTTACACTCCACAAATCCCGGGAGACGCAACACGAAACCTTTCACAACAATGCTTAAACGCGTTAGCAAAAGTTCTCCCTGGGCTTCTCGGGGGCAGTGCCGATCTTGCATCCTCCAACATGACACTTCTAAAAATGTTTGGAGATCTTCAAAAACTGACTCCAGAAGAACGTAACATACGGTTTGGTGTCCGTGAACACGGCATGGGTGCAATTTGTAACGGGATTGCTCATCACACAAAGGGACTTATTCCCTATTGTGCAACTTTCTTTGTATTCACAGATTACATGAGACCCGCCATGAGGCTCGCAGCATTATCTGAATCTAGAGTGATATATGTAATGACCCACGATTCAATCGGTTTAGGGGAAGACGGGCCCACCCACCAGCCTGTTGAACATATATCAAGTTTCCGAGCCATGCCAAATATTCTCATGCTCCGACCAGCTGATGGGAACGAAACTGCGGGTGCTTATCGTGTAGCGATTCTCAACACGAAACGTCCTTCGGTTTTGGCACTCTCGAGGCAAAAGCTTCCGAATTTAAATGGCACCGGGATCAAGAAAGTTGAAAAAGGTGGATACATCCTGTCGGACAATTCGTTAAACAATAAACCCGATGTGATTTTGATTGGGACAGGGTCAGAATTGGAAATTGCAGTGAGGGCGGGTGATGAGTTGAGGAAAGAAGGGAAGACGGTTCGGGTGGTGTCGTTTGTCTCGTGGGAGCTTTTTGATGAGCAAAGTGATGAGTATAAGGAAAGTGTGTTGCCGAGTGGTGTGATGGCTCGGGTTAGTATTGAGGCGGGGTCCACGTTTGGGTGGGAGAAGATTGTTGGGAGGAAAGGGAAGGCGATCGGGATTGATAGGTTCGGGGCAAGTGCACCGGCAGGGAGGATATATAAGGAGTTTGGAATTACGGTTGAAGCTGTTATTGAAGCAGCAAAGGCGGTTTGCTAGATGTGTTGAACATGAATATGAGATAATAAGGAGTGATAGGAAAACGATAAGTTAGGATTTAAATATAAAAACTATACTTTTCATATATATGTTGTAATTGGTTGTTATGTTACGTCTAAAAATGTAACATGAATAGGAGTCCACAAGAAGAAAACAAATCCAAAGTACCACAAAAAGAGTCAAAAACAGAGCAATATGCTTTACAAAATACAGACAACAAAGCAGCATGTGCCAGACTTGAAAGTTGACCATAAGCTCATGTAAAGTTGACTTTTGGTATGTGATGTAAAACCAAAGATGATCATTATTGGCCACTATTGATGTTGTTGCTTTCCATTTCCTCAGCATCCTCAAACCTCTGGTCGTTTATATGAAGCTGTCATGTGTTTAGAACAAACATAATGTAAATTGACGGACAAGGTTAAATATATATATATATATATATATATATGAATTAAAAGATATAAAAACGTACCTCAAGCACATCGCGAGCTAGGTCGCTATTTCCATTCGGATGACCAATTGTGCTGAAACTCGTTTGTGATGGATCCCATTCCGAATCAACTTCATCTGAGACATGCATGTAAGTTGCACAAAATAAGATTTAACACAGGTTTGAATGATGCAGACTGCAGGGTTGGCAAAGCGACCGAGTCGGGTAACATATTCGGGTCCGAATCAACTAGCATTGTTAAATATGATTCTAAAAACTATATTGTATTATTTCAGTAATAGATAACTAAAACCAAATACTAGGTGTAATACGTTAAAATAACTTTGAACGACTTTCAACCCATTTAACATGTTTCCATAGAGATAACTTTTTATCCGTTTAACTAAAGGTGTAACCGAGTCAGACCGCTCGTGAGCAACTGGAGATCAGTTCGCTAAAAGCTCAAATTGAGCCAAGCTTAAACGACCCCAAGCCTAATTAGAGCTCGTTTAATAAACAAACTCAAGCTTCATATATTGAACTTGAATAGAATTGCGAGCCTAAACGAGCCTATTATTGATATAATTATAGCCATAAATGTGTTCATACCTGGACCCAACTGATCAGCACTGAAAACCCAATTGTGCTCCTCTTCATCCTCTGAATTAAAAAAAACTAAAAACGAGTAAGCAAACGGCAACAAGTTCAAAAGGTCTTCAAAATCTAAATTAAAGGGAGAGTCAGGCACTGCACCTGGACCTTCAACAGGTTCAGGGTTTAGCTCTGCACACTGATTAAACACCTCAAAAAGAGCATCCACTGTGAACCAAGAGATATGTTAGTAGGAGATAAACGTACGTGTGTAGTGTATTATTATTATTATTATTATTATTATTATTATTATTATTATTATTATTATTATTATTATTATTATTGTATTAAAGTGAGAATTATACATTGATTAGGGTCTGAAGGCACAAGCCTCATCTCAGTAATCTTTGATAAATCCAACGTATCATCAGATTCTGAATCAGAGTCATCAAGTTCATCCCCTGTGTCAATCTAAAACAATAATAATTGCATTATCAGAGTCACAACTAGATATGATGTAATTGCATCAAACAGGTGTAAATAATCATACTATAGACCTGTGTATATATGCAGGGAGCTGAGTATGCATCAGGGTCCCTTGACACCGCGTGAAGGGACAGCGATAAGCAATCGACGGAGTAGCCTTTCGTGTTGTCGGTATCGCTCAACCAGATGAGTTGTCTGCAGATTTAGATAATAAATTAGTTATATAAAAAAATGAAAATGTAAGGGTTTTATTACTTGGTGGAGATGTAGAGTGTGCCGGGAGACTCGGTTTCCGAGGACAATAGCGACGGCTGGTTGGAGGTGCATAAGCTCCTCACCATCTTAGACCACGTGTAGTGAGACGCTATAGGCTATTTTGAGGTTGAGACGCTTCCCACAAATCGCTCGAAAAGGCGAAAGATGGGAAAGATGATTGGTGGTTTTATTTTATTTGATCTTTTTAATAAAATAAAATATAATGGGGTAATGATTGGAAATGACTTATCCACTACACACGGTCTTATCGTTATGTTTTAACTTTAAGCCATGACTCATGTAAGAGCTCAATGAGTTAACGGACGAATCCTAGATTAAAAGGTCCTTAGGTTAGTAGGATGTATTGAGAAAACTTAAAGTAAAGTAAAAGACAAGTAAAAATAAATAATCAAAGTTTTGGGGGTTTAAAGTGTAAGAAATGTTTTGAATTTTCCTTTCTTCGAGTTCTTTTGCTACTGCTTGAGCTAGGAATAGAACGTACTTTTGGCGCAAGTACTTTCGAGATTGGACATGAGGTTGAGCTTCTTGGGAGACGTTTTCCAAAGACCTTGAGGGTCTTACCATTGACGAGCAGAATTCGAATAAACTTATCATAACAAACAACTTCGGCACGGTATAAAAATTGTTACGTTGAGTTCTTTTGAGTTCTAAATACTCAAAGCGGTTCTCAAAAGAAATCTTTCATATATATATATATATATATATATATATATATTACATTATAATACATATAGGCGACGCTTCATCTCCTCTTTTATCTCTCCTTCAGACGCCTGAAAATTATATATATATATATATATATATATATATATATATATATTATTACAGGGTAAGGATCCTAAGAGAACCACTTGCAAATTGAGAACTTTGAAAACCATTTTGAACCACTAAAAAAATTTTAAAAAATCATAAAACAAAATAAAACAAAAATTTTAGAAAAGTAAAAAAACCAAAACTCTTATATTTTATTCCAATTTCATAAAAAAAAAACTTTGTATTATACACATATGTATAATTTCATTTAATCTCAAATTAGTTCTCAAAGTTCAAGTTGAAAATAATTATTTCTCTTGTTATTCCAATCCTTATATTACATTACTAGGTTGTAAACCCGTGTACTACACGGGGTTGGACACCAAAAACTGCATAAATTAAGAAAAATTAATAATAAATCCATATGTATTATATTTAAATATTTTACAAATGCAATTTACGTATTAATATTAGATTTACAATAATATAGCTACAAGTACAAGTTACTGATCTCTATAAAATTCTTATATACAACATTAATATTACATTTACAATTTATAAAAGAGCACAAATAATCTAACGGGCCCGACCCAGCTATTTTGCCACGGCTACAACTCTACAAGTAATTTATCTAAGTTCGTATATTCATCACATGAACCAACATTTGTTGAATTACTTTTATATATCTTCATGTAAATCGCATGCAACCAAGTCAAACTTCAAAGTGAAAGGTATAAATAAACATCATTATTTGTTATAAAACCATAATGGAAATTGGGATACATGTAGAATATGAAGTTGAAAAGTAGTCATTGGACCTAAAAAAAAGAAATACCATTGCCATTTATCTGTAGCTACATATTCTGAAGGCAACTTTCTTGCTAACCTGAAACTCTTGCTATAAATTCCTGCATTTTACCAAAAAAAACATTAAAAATAAATAATAATAATAATAATAATAATAATATATTAAATCAATTACTATTATTGGCTCAATGTATATCTCCGTTTTTTTATCATGTTATCATTGGTTTGACCTGTGAACAAAGTCATTGTGTCATTAATGGCAGTAGCAATGGTTTGTACTAAATCGCGGGCTATATTTGCATTGACGCAATATCTGTACATAGAGACGTTAGTATACTTTTGTGATATTGTACGCAATCTACCATGTCTAACTTAGTATGTAACTTCAATCATGTAAATTTAGACCTACACAGTGGTGTGTGGCAAACATGAATAGACAAACACAGTTGTGTGTGTGTCACTTAAACTCTCAGACATGAATTCATGGACATGGATGGGTATGTCGTTTACAAAAATGCGGGTATACACAGTAGCAGTGTGTAGCATATAATTCGGCATTCGAAATTCAATAACATTAGGTACCGAACTCAACTTGGCTAAATTGATGATTCAGTTGATGGTGCTATTAGAAAATAACAGGTCAAATTCAAAAAGTCAACCTAAAGATTAATACATCAATTAACCATCTGCAAGTAATATTTGACAAAATCAAAAGTCAAAGTGGTACCATATTTCAAGCTTCACAATTTTAAAAGGAAAGTTTAAAATTTGTAGGGCTGCAATGTCAAGTTTGAATTTAGATTTGGATTATGGATGAGCTTGTATTCAAGTTAAATTTCGAAGTTTTAAGTCCCTTGTGTTCAGGAGTAAAATAGTCCAAAATGAAAATAATTGTTTCGAGTCAACACCCAAAAAAAAATTACCACAACTTCTATATTATGTGGAAACTGGAAATACGCACATTTTTCATCAACCAAACCACTCAAATTCCGTTATCAATTGAAAAATGAAACATAAATCAGTACACAGAAAAAAATCTCTACGGGGTCAACCCGTGAATACTCGGGTTCAGGTTCACGTATTTTAAATAAACTCATCTTTCCTCCAAACTGAGGTTAGTTCCTATTTCAACATGAACCATTTTTTACCCGAATAAAACTGGAACTTCTTAACGAGTTGTGTTTGGGTAACGTGTTTAGGTTTACGTGTCTTAACTAACCTCATCTTTCTTCATAAATGAGGTTAGTTCTTCGTTCTAAATCATTTTTAGCAGAACGAAACTCGACTTTTTAAATATCTACCCGATCAGACCGGGACCAGTGACCCTGTGTGATTGCTGTTGTTATTTATATTTTGACCTGTTTAATTTTGACTCGATTCACTATAATTTGACTTATTTCATTTTAAAATAAGTAAATAAAAACTTTTAATAATATATAACACCATTTTAAAAAGACAATAAACAGATAGTAACTGTAATAAATCTTTGTTCTAGTTATGGACTAAAAATCTCAAAACTGTATATTTTAGCATTCAAAGTTCTAAAACAACCAAGAGTCACAACACCAAGCATTAGTTGTCAACTATACACAATATGTGCATATGTGAATTAAGCGATTAAAAATAGCCATTAAGATAAGGGCACGGTACTACAATAGTAAAATACAAAAAAAAAAAAAAAGAACATACCATGTGTAGCCCAAAATGAGGATGCTAAACAGCTTCCATTTGGAACGATTCATCACTCAAATTATCAAAAGTGATGACCCTATAAATCAAATTATAAAAATGTAATAACTTAATAGTAATGAGATTTAACTAAAAACTACACAATTGAGTACGAATGTGAAGTATCTTGCTAAATTAACTACTTAATTACTGTTTTAAAGCACATATAAAAATACAGCAAAAACAGAATTACAATAATAAATATATACATACCTGATAACGCAAAGTATGGCCCCAAACAAAGCTGCAAAAACCAATTCTTTCTTCGAAACTGGGCTGGTCACGACCACAAATAGAATCCCACAAGCTTTCTTGAACTGGAACAAACAAAGAATAATCACCAAAACTCCAACGATTATCTTCATTTAAACCTTTAAAATTATGGTATATCAAAATTAGGGTCAGTTTTAAAGTTCAACGAAGTAGTAAATCAAAATTAGAGTTACTGTTTAAGTTTAAAAACTGAAGACGATTCCATATTGAAAGCAATGATACCTTTAAACTTAAAGACAATGTCCAATTCTGTTGGTAAAACCAATATTAGGGTTAATTTTATAATTGAAGAAGAAAAATCTAAAATCAAAATAAGGGTTATTGTTATAGCTTAACAATTGAAGACAATTACAAATGTATGCAATGATACCTTTAACCTTCATGACAATGAACGATTATGTTGATCGAGTAATCTCGAAGCTGTAAACGAAAATTAGGGTTAGTTTTATGCTTCGAATGTTGAGGACGATCACATATTGTAAAATGTTGAAGAAGATGCACGATGAATGATCCGGTGAACACGGATCACAGTGTTGAAGAAGAGTGCTAGGGTAAGAATCTTTGCGATGGTGATTGAGTTGGTTATTAATTTTGAAAAACGGGATGAAAAAAATTAGGAAACTTAGGTTGAACAAACGAAACTCTGAGAATATGCCAAGTGGCAATTTAAAGGATTTTAGTGAAAATTCTGAGTGAAATCCACAACGTTAAAATACAAAGGAAAACAAAAATGAGAAAAGTGAGAAGAAATCTGGTCCATTTATTTTAAATTTGAATGGCTGAGATTAATTTAATAAATAATAATTGATGTAAAGGGCATAAAGGTAATAACCCATCTTTGTTGACTTTCTCTCTCCACATGCAAGGCACATGTCAATTCCCTCATCATTTTAAAATGTCCATAACTTTTTCATACAACATTATTTTAAAAAAAAATCACCATAATAATAAACGTTTTTTTTATCTTTAACATGAGTATCATATTGTTATATAAAAATAAAAAAAAAAATTAATGGGTTTTTTTAATTGTGTTTTTTTGTTGTTTATTGTGTCATTGTGTAATATGTTGTTTCCATTGTGTTTTACGTTTCAAGTCATTGGTGTTATACGTATTCACCATTGTTTCTTATGTTTTAGGTCATTGTGTTATACGTATTCACCATTGTGTCTTACGTTTTAGGTCATTGTGTTATACGTATTCACCATTGTGTTTTACGTTTTAAGTTATTGTGTAACATGTATTAAGCATTATGATTTATGTATTAGCTAAAAAGACACAAGGGTGTGAAAAGACACAACGGCGAAAAAAGACACAATAACGAAAAAAGACACAATGATAAGCAAAAATACATAATGGTGTGCGAAAAGACATAATGACGAAAAAAGACACAATGATGTACGAAAAGACACAATAACGAAAAAAGACACAATGATAAGAGAAAAGACACAATGGTGTGCGAAAAGACATAATGATAAGCGAAAAGACAAAATGGTGTGCGAAAAGAGTCAAAGACACAATGACGAAAAAAGACACAATGATAAGTGAAAAGACACAATGACGAAAAAAGACACAATAACGAAAAAAGACACAATGATAAGTGAAAAGATACAATGACGAAAAAAGACACAATGGTGTGCAAAAAGACACAATGATAAACAAAAAGACACCATGGTGTGCGAAAAGACACAATGACGAAAAAATATACCATGATAAGCGAAAAGACACAATGGTGTGCGAAAAGACACAATGACGAAAAAAGACACAATGATAAGCCAAAAGACGCAATGGTGTGCGAAAAGACACAATGACGAAAAAAGACACAATAACGAAAAACACACAATGACGAAAAAAACACAATGATAAGTGAAAAGATACAATGACGAAAAAGACACAATGGTGTTGGAAAAGACACAATGACGAAAAAAAGACAAAATGATAAGAGAAAAGACACAATGGTGTGCGAAAAGATACAATGACGAAAAAATATACCATGATAAGCGAAAAGACACAATGGTGTGCGAAAAAACACAATGACGAAAAAAGACACAATGATAAGCCAAAAGACGCAATGGTGTGCGAAAAGACACAATGACGAAAAAGACAAAATGATAAGCGAAAAGACACAATGACGAAAAAAGACACAATAATAAGCGAAAAGACACAATGACGAAAAAGACACAATGGTGTGCGAAAAGATATAATGACGAAAAAAGGCAAAATGATAAGGGAAAAGACACAATGGTGTGCGAAAATACACAATGACGAAAAAAGACACAATGATATGCGAAAAGACACAATGGTGTGCGAAAAGACACAATGACGAAAAAAGACACAATGATAAGCGAAAAGACACAATGACAAAAAAAGACGCAATGACGAAAAAAGACACAATGATAAGCGAAAAGACACAATGGTGTGCGAAAATACACAATGACGAAAAAAGACACAATGATAAGCGAAAAGATACAGTGACGAAAAAAGACACAATGGTGTGCGAAAAGACACAATAACGAAAAAAGACACAATGATAAGCGAAAAGACACAATGGTGTGCGAAAAGACACAATGACGTGATTTTTGTTTTAAATTTAATATAACAAAAATCATACTCATATTAAAGATAAAAAAACGCTTGTTATTATGATGATTTTTTTTTAAAAAAAATATCATACGAAAAAGTTATAAACGTTCTAAAATGATGGGGGTATTAACATGTGCCTTGCCTGTGGAGAGAGAAAATATGTACAATTACCTCTATACCCTTTTTCTTTTGGTCCCCACTTAACACATGTCAATTATTTATGGCTTCTCACACTTCTCATTTTTATTACCCTGTAAAATAACTTGACCCGATAAATAATATCTCCTCGTTATCTCTCATTAGGATGCCTAAAAATTAACTGTAATTGGTAACTCCTCCTCAAGGTACATTAAATTCTCCGGCCACGTTGCTTGTTTAATTAACATCCTTTATCCCTTGACTCGCTCTTTCAAGACACCATTTAATTTTGGCATCCATTTCACCTTTATATACACCACAAACCCTAGCTCCAGTCTTATTTCTACTAGCCACAGCCTCAACCTAGAAGAACATTTTTTTATTTTTGTGCCTACGCTACTTACATTATATGAAATCTGAAAGTGCATGTTAGGCTGTTAGCGGATATCAAAATCTTGATTTATTATTCTTCCATTTGTAGAAGGATAGTCGGTTGCTGCTGCTGCAGCAGTTTCATTTGCCAGCTCTTGCTTCTTATGGGCGTGATCATACTGGAAACGCATCTAGCAAATGGATTGCTGGAGCATTTGCACTCCCTGCTGCATGTTTTTACTTTGTTATTATCTGAACAAATTACCCGATGTCGATTTTTGTTTTTGGACATTTGTGCATCAGTATTTAACTGGAACTTTGTGAAGTTTTTTAATTTGTTTTGTTTTAAACATATATATATATATATATATATATATATATATATATATATATATGTTTAAAACAAAAGGTCTTCTTTTGGCAGATTTCAGAGATCATATCTCGGTTTGAACGAAAAGGATTCAAACTTGTGGCTATAAAACTTGTAACCCCTACAAAATCCTTTGCTCAGAAGCATTACCATGATCTTAAGGAAAGACCATTTTTATGGGTTTTGTGACTTCCTTAGCTCTGGTCCTGTTCTTGCGATGGTAATTAGTAAAACCAAATTATATATATCTCTTATATATGCATCGAAATCGCTTATTCTGATCAATCATTATTGCAGTTATTGGAAGGAGAAGGCGTGATTAAATACTTATTGGAGCCACTGATCCACAAAAATCAAAACCAGGAACCATCAGGGGGTGATTTGGCTATTGTTATAGGAAGGTACAAACAGATCCACAAACTATTTGCCCATTTATAACACTTTTTTTACAAAATACATGAGTTTTAATTTGATATAAGTCAAAATTTTATGTGACTTGTAGTATGATGAGTTGATGATCACTATGTTGTGGTTTGTAGGAACATCATCCATGGAAGTGACGGTCCAGAAACCGCCAAGGATGAAATCAAGTTATGGTTCAAACCAGAGGAGTTGAATAATTACACAAGCAACCAAGAAAAGTGGGTCTATGGAGTCGACTAATGGAATGGCATATGTGGGTTGTCTAGGCAAATTAGTTTTTCGGCTGCAAGAATAACAACCAAAGAATAAACAAAAATGTTGTTTTTTTAATTTAAAAGTGAGCGAAAACAGTATCAGTTTTGTAATTTGAATGATTCTCAAAGACCATCTTTATCTTTATAGTCGTTAAAGAAATAAGTATTTGGTTGATACAGGGCTGTTTTTACCTCTTTTGATCTTAGACTTTACTTTTTTGGCTTTTTTTTGGCTTGTTTTCTTTCATTAATAGAAGAAATGTTTAAATCTCTTTTAGAGCTATACATGTGTTTGGTTTCGGCTGGGTTTTCAAAACAACTAAATTATGATTTTGGAGAATGACGGAAAAAACCAGTCGGGTTGGATGGGTCGGTTGGAACGTCTGGCATGACAGTTTAAACTGATTTTTTTTTCAAAATCATTCATCTGCACTACCAAATGTTTAATGACATATTTGGTTTATGAGTATAAACATACGCTTTAACGACATATTTCAAGTTCAAAACCGGGTTGAGCTGTTAAGATGATATATCGTCAAAGTCGAACAAAGAAACCCAACAATTTGTATCTAAATTGTCCGACTTGCTTTGATTGGGCGGTCTTAGCGTGTTGTGAACATCACAAATCCTTTGTTTGAAAAACTTGGATTCATTTCAGTTTTAACTTCATTCATCGTTCAACCAAATGGCGCTGACCTTTTTATTTCACTATTTATGTGACATCCTTGTAACTTACTTTATGGTCCAATTTTTTAAAAGATGCTCTTTATGATCCATGAAATCATGTTAGCCAATTTTTTTATTGATCTCACTGTATCATATGCAAAGTAACTTACTTTCTACATGGAATATTCTCAATAATTTTGTTATATTTGAATTATAATTTTATTATAAAAGTCACAACAAAGATGAGAATATTTTATCATTTGTTGAAACATATGAAATTGTGAAGTTATATATATTACTTAAACAATTACTTTGCAAAATTTGATTAAGGTGGAAGGATGTAGTAATAAAAATGTGGATATCATATAGCCACATACGATTTATATCACCTGTGATTAATATCACTGATAATACATTAAATTTAAGTGCTGTTAGGTGAGATTAGGTGAAAATTTATGGTAATAACAGAGTTTTGGTGATTTTGAAGTCATTTGACATAAGTATATTTTATTTTATATGTGGTAATTTAATCTCTTGATTCAGGCAGAGAACTTTGCGATAATCATCGAAGTTGCGACGATTATTTTAAAGGAAACGAAAGCATGGGAGATAGAAATGGAGGTTAAGTCCTTGAATACAAGGATTTAATTGCTATCAGTGTGGTCAAATATTAAGATGTGCGTGATTTGCTACACTGTTACGGTTTATTCGAGACAACCGCCAATCTCCCAAGAACACAAGAGAAGAAGAGAAAATAAACTCAAATAATAATTCTTTCTTATTCTTTTTCTCAAACAAAGATTACAATATATAGGAAAACAAATAAATAAAAATAGACTAGATAAACAATATGGAAACATAATTTGACTACAATAAGGAAATCAAATAAAAAATAAACTTAAATAATAATAATAAACTGATTAATATAATATGATCGTATCAATTCCCGACCCCTTGAAAACGTTCTTGTCCTCAAGGACGGAATAACGTTGCCAAGGCGGTCGCCACTCGAGTCGTACGACAACAAGTGGGGCGGTCTCAACGTAGCACCACGGTGGTGTAACATCCCGTTTTTCGGGTTCCGGTTAATAAATGAAATATGAGTTATTATGGGTCGGGCTAGTGTTGGGTTATGGACTTGGGTTATGAAAGTAGGAAAAAGACCATGGGCTTAAGCCCATGATCCATAAATATATAAACCTTTAATCACCCATTAATCATTCTTTTCACACATATTCCATACACCATCAAAACACACACTTAGCTCTCTCTCTTCTTGCTCTCTCTCTAAGCCGAAATCACCAAGGAAACCGATCCCGATCTAAGGTAATGATAGTATGATATTGTGTGATGTTAAACCCGTTAGATCTAGTTGCGAAACGACGAGCCGACACCGTTAAACCGTTTAAGTCACGAGATCCGGGTGGAATCGGGTATAAACCGAACCTATGATGAGCTTAGGGGTCACCCTAGCTCAGATCTGGATCGAACGGGACGAAAAACGGTGAAAACCGAGTTAAAGCTCGTTTTTCTGGCGAATCCTTGATTTTCCGGCGGTGGCGCCGAAAAAGTTAATACGAGGTAAGAATGTCAGGGAATGTTCTGACATTCCCTGACCTAACCCTAGTTCGCTAAGGGGTAACTAACGAATTAGAAGTAATTCGCTAGCTGATTCGTCTAAGGGAATATAACGAACTAGCTTCAATTCGTTAAGGGAAAAGATAATGAATTACCTTTGATTCGCTATAGTTAAAAGATAACGAATTGGAAGGTCCAATTCGTTACATAGACTGGTTCGCTATGGACTAATTCGTTAAGGGTCCAGTTCGTTAGAGGGTTCAATTCGTTACAAGAACCAGTTCGTCATGACAAGTCAATTCGTTAAGGATAAGTAACGAATTAGAAGTTTAACAAAATGACAGAATGGTCCCTGGACTTAGAAAAAGAATGATTTAATTACAAAGAAGCCCTTGAACTTTTAAGTTAGCCAATTAATTAATGATTCAAAATTCTAATGGAAAATGTGATAAGACAGCTCGACCCCAGCCAGGGGCTCTGCCCCTTGGACCCTGCTAGGGGCTGCCGCCCCTAGACCTCGCTACCAGGGGCGCTGCCCCCGGACCCCTATTCGTTGAGGGTTATAATTGGAATAGAAATACGATATGGATAGTGATAGTAATTAATATGCGTAATTGTTATATAGTTAGCCGTGCCCAGCTCAGGAAGGGATTAACTATAAACGGTGAACGTAATCGCATTGAGGTGAGTTTCTAGCCTCACTTCCTTGTTATGTTTTCGGGGCTGTGTGCATACTCGATGTGATAGTTAATACACTTACCTTAAGTGGTAAGTGTATGCCTTGTATGACTTATGTATGATGATTACTTGACGGTGCGTAAACGATCTTCGGATATTGCATGTACCGTCAGGTGGAAGTAAAGATACGATTGATATGTATGATGTAGGACATGTTGTATGCATGAATATATATGAGGTATGCATAATGCATGTATGATATGTTGATGGTACGTGAACGCTCTTCGGAGATTGCACGTATTGTCAAGGAAAGTATGTAAGAACAGGTATGGTGCAGTTGCATGAAACAAAGGGACCAGACCCTAATAATATCTGTGATGGTAGGGACCAGACCCTAATAATATCTGTGATGTCGGGGACCAGAACCTTTATAATATCTGTGATGTTAGGGACCAGACCCTTATAATATCTGTGAGGTTATAGGGCGGAAGGCTCTTTAAATAGGATGGATAGTTATATATGAAGAGTAAGTATGATTAATGTACACACCTTCGGGCATGTGTGCAAGTATGAGAACGGATTGTATGTTGTATGATTAACTAGAACTCACTCAGCGTAGCTGATTTTTAGTATGCACGCATGTGAGTAGATTGAGGCAGCTTGCATAAGAGGAAGCACATGGCATGAACTTGAAGAAGCTGGCATCTCAAGAAATGTTATTTTATTTTAAAGACAACATTTTATGTTTAAATAATTTGAATGCCTGTTAAGACAAGAAAGGATGGTTATGTAACGTAATGGTTTGAATGTTTTGATATTCCGCGAATATTTTTATTGACTCTGATATTATGAACTGTGTTTATGAGTAAATCCAACGTCCAAAGTAGGGCACCGGTAACAGGGCCTTACAGGTGGCCTCCATTCAAGTATTTCGGTGTTATTCGGGCCAATGTCAACGGACTTCCACAAGGGGCGCAACACAGGTCGCCTTATTGCACCTTTTAATGGTGTCGGCGCCATTAAGCTAATTATATTGTTGTAAATTTGATTGACATCTTTATTAACCATCAAATTACCACTTTGTTGCTTATATTTAATTGATACGATCCTATTATATTAATAAGTATATTATTATTATTATTACATAAGTTTATCTATTATTTAGTTTCCTTATTATAGTCAATTATGTTTCCTTATTGTTTATCTTTTTTTAGTTTTATGTATTTGTTTTTCTATATAATGTAATCTTGTTTTTGAAAAAGAATAAGAAAGAATTATTATTTGGGTTTATTTTCTCTTCTTCTCTTGTGTTCTTGGGAGATTGACGGTTGTCTCGAATAAACCGTAACCATGGTGCAACATTGAGTACGCCTCGAATGTCGTACACCGACATTCGAAGCGTACTCAACGTTGCACCATGGTGGCCACCAATCGAGTCTTCCGGTGTTATTCGGACCAATGTAAACGGACCACCTTAAGGGGCGCAACACGGATTGACTTGTTGCACCTTTTAACGGTGTCGACGCCAACGAGCTAATTGTATTGTTGTAAATTTGAGTGAGATCATTATTAACCATCAAATTACCACTTTGTTGCTTATATTTACCAATTGCATGCCCACTTAAGATCACATCCCCCAATCCTTGAGTAACTTCCTCATTAACAATGGTTTTATTATCAGACTTGGCAATTGAATTGATGGGACTAACGTGAAATTGAGTAACCATTGCTGTAATGAAATCATCCCAGGTGAGGAAGTCTGAACTCCGAAGCCAACCATTGAACCACCAGAATGGTTCATCATCGAAGGATTCAATGACATAGGGAAACCGCTCGTCGCCATAGATCGCGTAAAAAAGAAAATATTGTTCTGCTTGAGAGATCCATAGGGCGGGATTAGATCCGGTAAAACGAGGTAGTTTTGGATGCTCCCACAAGAGTTCTTCCAAAGCCATCTAGGCTAAGGCTCAATGAAAGCACCAATTGTTACGGTTTATTCGAGACAACCGTCAATCTCCCAAGAACACAAGAGAAGAAGAGAAAATAAACCCAAATAATTATTCTTTCTTATTCTTTTTCTCAAACAAAGATTACAATATATAGGAAAACAAATAAATAAAAATAGACTAGATAAACAATATGGAAACATAATTTGACTACAATAAGGAAATCAAATAAAAGATAAACTTAAATAATAATAATAAACTGATTAATATAATATGATCGTATTATACACCTTGACTCATATAAAGTCATACGATCAGCTTGTCACTATAGCACTTTATATTCCTATAACTAACAGTGTTGGGGTCGGTTTCACACCCGTCACGGTTGGTTCTTTTCGTGAGCTATGTGTGGGCAAAAACATGTACCATATTTTTTTATTAATTTCTTTATGTATGTTATACAATGCAAAACATAAGATAAGATATTATTAGTCATATTATGCATTTTTTGCAACTGTGAATGATTAACGTTTTGTTACAATTACAAGTTTCGCCATTCATAGATTTTAGATTTCTTTGCACATACACAAATTGTGTGCATATATAATGAAACTGTTCATACCGACTCAATCATAAACGCATGACGCAGGGCCCAATAATGGATGGAGTTAACAAACCAGACATATGCTTATATGCACCATTCAAACTACTACAGCCAGTTGCGACACCCGCCGCAATGCGCGGGTTTTTTTACTAGTGTGTGTATATATATATATATTATAAACGAAAAGTCTGAGTTGTTACAGTGTTATCATCCCCTTCCACCGCCCATCTCACCCTCATTTTTTACCAGATATCCTTTTGTTTGGTTGATTCAGCAGTATCTATCATAGCCAAACATTCTGCCCTTAGTTCCATCTCTTGATCAAAAAGTAATTTTTTTAGAGTGTCAGTTTCAAGCACCGTCTACTTTCCTTTTTTATTTTTTTTTACT
Source organism: Bidens hawaiensis (assembly GCF_021521415.1). Taxonomy (NCBI): domain Eukaryota; kingdom Viridiplantae; phylum Streptophyta; class Magnoliopsida; order Asterales; family Asteraceae; genus Bidens; species Bidens hawaiensis. The sequence goes on from NW_027505169.1 coordinate 218,957, forward strand.
AACCAACCATTTTTTATTCTACTTTTTAGTCACCTGAACTTAGTTGCAAGAGCCAATTCCGCAGGTCCCATGATGAAATTTATAACATTGAGCGCCCACAAAATCAATAAACCAGGGCATCTCTAACTAGTGTTAAAAAATGGAAATGGTATATGCCCATAATCAATAGGAACCATACCACGTAATAACGGTCGATGGTGAGAGAGTCCTTTAACCAATACGATGTAGTGGCCAGATAAAGACTCCTAAACTCTTACAAACTAGTAATATCCAATCAATTTTGCAAAACTTATACCCTTTATCCGACACATAAGTATTTGGTATTCACAGTGCCCCGCCTCATTAATAAAACGGTTAAACGCATGAGCGTTTGAAGCAACAATAAGCTCTCCTAAGCCACACAAACTTGATTAAAATCCCGGGTAAATACACATAATCCAGTTAGCAATCTTTTAATAATAATAATAATAATAATAATAATAATAATAATAATAAAAGGCGTGGCATCTCAAAACATATATAATAATAATAATAATAACAATATTCAAACCTCGCAATCACAATCAGAATCTCTCTTGTACGACAATGGCTTTCTTGCATAATTTCGCTTTCTCTATTTGTTGTTTTCTTCTCGGTGCAGGTTCAGGATTATACAACTTCAAGTTTCAGTGTTTCTTCTTTTACAATTCTGATGCAAGGTTTTCTCATTCCTTTAAGCTTCTTCTTTTTATTTCCAGCCATGCAACAATTTCATTTAACATTAATGGATGGCCTTTCTAGAATGTTACTATCTTTTTAAAAAGCTGATTGTTTGATCGAAACCAGCTTCTCAATTAATTTTTTTAAACTGATTCACAAGAATCTTTGATACCTTGTTTATGCACCCAACAAGGCTAATAGGCCGGAAATCCCCAGGTTATAACGGGTCTTTCACAGTCAGAAATAAGTGCAATAAACGACGAAAAAACACCATAACTAACCTGGCCATGCATATTGGAAAAATTCATGAGAAATTCAACGGGAATTAGTTTGAAAGAACACCCGACAACGTTTAAGAAAACGTAAGTGCATATCGGTTTGATTCTTTGGGTCCCCCTCACACTCTCAAACCATATATATCATAATAAAAAAAGGCATGGCGTGGCATCTCAAAACAAAATATTGAAGTATTATCTCTTCTTCTTTTTCTTCTTCTTCTTCTTCTTTCTTCCTCCTCCTCCTCCTCCTCGCAATCACAATCTCATGCGCTCGATTGTACGGCAATGGCTTTCTTGCATAATCTCGTTGTTTATGTTTGTTGTTTTCTTCTCAATGCAGGTTCAGGATTATTCATGTCACACCCCAACCTACGATGGAAATGCCGGGGCGCGAACTGATTGCTCACAGCTTTTCAAAGGTTACTATATGCAATATTAAAAGTGTCAATATCTATTAAATTTTATTAAATAGTCAAATACAACAAACTCATAAGTAAACAAGTAAAATAAACATTCAAATCAAATTCTTGTATCTTCTTCTCTAACATGCATCCTAAGTTGCTTCAAACAATCTTGATAATCACGTCACACGATAACCTGCATATGCGTTAAAATAGAATAGTTTTGTCAACACAAGGTTGAGTGAGCAACACACCAGTTCAAAGTATAAATAAAAATATGTATTTGCAACAAGTCATATGAGAATAACAAAATAACCAAATGAGCAAGTATAACTGAGATGTCGAGAAGCACAAAGCTATAACGACTGGCGTATGAGCATACTAGACTGAGATTATGTTGGACATCTCCGAATGCGAAAGCATACAAATAAAATAAGCACATAAACAAGTAAGGTATAAGTTATTAACACATAAGACAAAGTTACAGTTTTCAGTATAAGTATATATGAGAAATATATTTTACGCATATGTCCCCAAAACGTGAGAAAACAAGTAAAATAGGGGAATGTGGTACTCACCTCAAGGATGAACGAGGATGATTAAGGTAGTAAGGATGAGAGAAGGAATTACACGCGAACGTTAGAGCCTATAAGGAAACGAGAGTAAACGGACTCGTTAAGTATAAGATTTAACTAGATAATTAATAACAAAGAAATATGATTTTCATATTTTATTTATAAGGATTTATTACTAAACTATTATTTTTATTTATGAAAATATATACTTAATAAAATGTTATTGTAGTTTTCTTTTTATAAATATATAAAAAAAATTAGTTTACTTAATTTCTTTATATATGTTAAACATTATTATTTAATTTAGGATATACTTTATATTTATATTTTTGTATATATATATAAATATGTATAATTATACCTTTGTGTAAATACATGAGTGAAATGAAAGTGAAACGAGTATAAAGCGTCAGTTTTTAGTGAAATAATCATTATTAAACATTATTATTATTATTATTAATACAATGAGTTATAAATTAAAAGAAATGAAAGAAAATATTTCCAAAAATAAACGGAGTGCAAAAGGGTCGAACCCGCAACCTCCACCTCTACATTCAAACATGTTAACCAGTTGGGCTATCCAACCATTTGCAACATAACTAGTTTCCGATTAATTAAAAACTCAATCCGGTTCTGAGTCAGTCGTACGCCTTTTCAAAATCTATTTTGAAAACCATACCACGCTTCTTGTTTATTTAGCCATGAAACAATTTCATTTAACATTAATGGTTCGTATAGAATATTTCTATGTTTTAGAAAAGCCGATTATTCGCCCGAAACCAGCTTCTCAATTACTTTTTTTTAACCGATTCACGAGAACCTTTGAAAAGGAAAATGACATAGATAGTAGCAAATGACCACAACTTTGGAATTCCCCCTAGACAGACTTGGGACACTCGACGCTTGGCCGCTCTAGATCATAAGCCTATGGAGAAGGAGGAGATTAAATTTAATCACTCAATTGAACATTAAAAACAAGTAACAAAAAAAATCATATTTAACTATTTTTTCTCAAATTCAAGATTAAATTAAACAAATCAAACTCAGCCACTCAATTCAACATGATCAAATTAATCTCTAACCAATTTTGTTCAAATACAAAATTAAACACATCAAAACAAATTCAACCACTTACTTCAATATTATACATGATCTAACGTCGAACTAAAATTGAAAAAGAATTTAGATTGGAAATAAACTCACATTTGTACATGAATTGGCCTATCTCTAAAGGAGGTTACTCTTGAAATCAGTTGCAATTCGCTATGGAACTGCAGACATGTCACACCCCGACTTAGGGCCTAGGCATGTGACCACAAGTTGGTACCTGTTTTTTAAATATATCAGAGTTATGGGTAAATTTTAGCAGAAGACTTTAGGTTTGAATATAATATTAATTTACATTGAAAATTTACTTGGGAATTAAATATCCAAGTATTTAGTTTACAAAATATATGTTTCATATTACAAGGATTTTAGTTATAAAAAACGGAGCCATCTTGTTCGCGCTTCTATCTTCATTAAGACTCCAATCCTTGCTAATGCTATTTATTCTTAATTACCTGCAATGGGTTGGAAAAATACGTCAACTATATGCTGGTGAACACGTATGGCTCTATAAAACATTTGAATGCCATTACAATAAAAATATAGTTTTCTCTACAAGCTCAACGGAAGCATTTCTACTTCCGGTCTATGTACCACTGCCCTACACACACAATTATTCCCGAGTCACGTAGCCATTAATGGAAAACTAGTTATGACCATTAGCCCGCGGCCATGTAGCCTTTGAATGATTTGGCTGAACGGTTATGTTTGGATCCAGACACATGTGTATTCGGTCTTAGTTGATTTTATTCTCTACTTTGTATTATAACGTTTTAGAGATCACATAATCTCATGTCAACATTGACTGACTCGTTAAGACAAACACCCATTCATCTTATCGAGTATAAATATGTTTTGACTGATTAAAAAGGTTAACGTATTCACCTATACCGTCGGTGTTGGAAAACCTTGACTGATTGATTGATTGAGAATGATATTTTACCTATACATAAATAGGTTTGTATAAATACTTGAATGATGTTTTGATTAAGCTATGTTTGCTAATCTTAACCTTGAAATCTTTTATATTTGATTGTGAATGAAAACTCTTAGTTTTTATGTGATGTTTGATGTAGCATGCTTTGGCTTAATAGGTTATAACACGTTGGTAAGTTTATCCAGGTAAGTAAACAGGTCCCTCAGTTGATTGGGATTTGTACGAATTACTTTTCCTTAGGCAAGAAACTTACTACTAGTGATATTACCCTTACAGTTACTACATGCCCGTCAAAATATATCTTTGGTTAACATTACTTTGATATGAAGTAACATTTATGAAAACTTGTCTATGAATGTGAATGTTTGCAAAATACTTTCAAGGTTAAAGGCCATAGCCTCGATTGATTGTCTAAGCTATGATTTAAGTAACTTAAACATAACTCCTACCTTAGCTCGGATAATTAGAATGATAATAAGAAAAAGGCCGGATCTTGATCTACTCGATTGTATGATTGCTAGCTTGATTATAACTTCGTTTCTTGCACATACCACGAGAAAATAGCATGTCGGCTCGTCAAGGCAATAGGGCACGTTTCCCTAGGCTATGTGTGTGAAAATGAAGGTGAATTTGGGATGAAGGGAGTCCAAATCCGTAACCTCCAATTTATAGGCAAAATTCGTACCCCGTCGCGATACGCGATGGGTTCCTCTTACCCCGTCGCGTATCGTGCCGCCGCAATTTGACGCTGCCTTATCTGGTGGTGACACGTGGCCTATTATATCGTTCCACGTGTTGACACGTTTCCAATGACTCAGCATGGTCATCATGATAGGCGATGACCGTTATGTTTTGGGCCGTAGCGTATCGCTACGCCGCCCATTTCTGGGTCCGTGTGCAAGTCCATCGCGCTACGCGATGGGCTTATGTTTGCCCCATCGCGTATCCCGATGGGTGAAGTTTTCAGAATTTTCATTTTTGGTCCTTATACTTATTAAGTTAGTATATTAGGCTCAAATTTTATAGGGTAAAAGACGCGGTGTTACATCCTCCCCACCTTTTGAATAATCTCGTCCTCGAGATTCATTGGAATAGATAGGGATACTTTTTCTTCATTTCTTACTCGATCTCCCACGTATACTCGGGTCCTTGTCTTGAATCCCATTTGACTTTTACGAGCTTGAGACGCTTATGCTTGAGGAACTTGATCATGCTATCTTCTACTTGAATTGGTTGTTCTACAAATTTAAGCTTCTCGTTGATTCTAGCATCTTTTAATGGCATGGCAAGAGTTTCATCGGCTAAACACTTGCATAGATTGGATACGTGAAACACATCGTGAATACCTTTCATTTCGTCGGGTAACCCTAATCGGTAAGAAACTGGTCCGATTTTATCAAGTATTTTAAAGGGTCCTACAAAGCATGGACTCAATTTCCCTTTCTTTCCGAACCGTACTACATCTTTCCAAGGCGATACTTTTAATAATACTTTATCGCATTCTTTAAACTCCAATGGCTTGCGACGAATGTCCGCATAGCTCTTTTGTCTATCCCTTGCCGCCTTTAATCGTTCACGGATTTGTATAACTTGATCAATGGTTCTTTGAACAATTTCGAGTCCTGAAAACTGACTATCACCTGTTTCAGAGCAACATACATGTGTTCTACACTTACGCCCATACAATGCTTCAAATGGTGCCATTTGGATACTCATATGATAACTGTTGTTATACGAGAATTCCATCAGAGCAAGATGGGTATCCTAACTTCCTCCTAAATCGATAACACAGGCATGAAGCATGTCTTCTAAGGTTTGATTTGTACGTTCACTTTGGCCATTAGTTTGGGGATGGTATGCAGTACTTAAGTTTAATCGAGTCCCCATTGCCTTTTGGAAGCTTGACAAAAAATTTGAAGTGAAACGACTATCTCTATCAGAAATGATGGATAGCGGCACACCATGTAAGGATACTATGGTTTCGATATATAAATGTGCTAACTTATCCATGCTAAACATTTCTTATATCGGAATAAAATGGGCATACTTAGTAAGTCTATCTATAATAACCCAGATTGCATCATTTTGGCGAGAAGTTTTAGGTAACTTCATGATGAAATCCATAGTTATCATATCCCATTTCCATATCGGGATTTCCGGTTGTTGTAGTAATCCTAATGGCTTTTGATGTTCAGCTTTGACTTTAGAACACGTTAGGCATTTAGCTACATACCATACAATATCATTCTTCATACCGATCCACCAGTAATCATCTTTTAGATTGTGATACATATTGTCACTTCCCGGATGCATCATATACTTTGACTTGTGTGCTTCTTCTAGAATCTTATCTCGTAAACTCCCAACCATCGGTACCCAAATCCTTGTACCGAATCTAAGTATTTCATCATTTCCTTTGACTAATTGATCGATTGTTCCATTCTCTTTTTCAGCTTTAATGTTTCCTTCTTCCATTGCCAACTTCTGAGCTTCTTTGATCTGATTAGCTAAATCAACTTTGAGTTCCAATCTAAAATCTCGGACTCTCTTTGGTTTCTCATGTTCTTTTCTACTTAAGGCGTCAGCCACAATGTTGGCTTTCCCTTCATGATACACGATTTCACAGTCGTAGTCATTAAGTGTTTCCATCCAACGCTTTTGCCTCATATTCAATTCCTTTTGATTGAATATATGCTTCAAACTTTTGTGATCAGTGTATACAATGAACTTAACACCATAAAAGTAATGTCGCCATAATTTGTTTGAACTCGATAATATAACACAGATCTCAGATCTGAGATATAATTAACCTAACACGGATCTAGTTCATAATTACTCTTGATTGTATGTTATACATCATATATATTTGTGTTAATTGTATGTATGTGTATGTATAATATTAAGATGAAGATCGAGAGAGAGATTGGACAGGGTTTCGTTAATTAACTCTCAAAACTTAAATAACTTGTGAACAGAGTTCACTATAAATAAAAGATAGGTCTAGTTTGCTAACATTCCCTAGCGAACTAGACACTACTTCGTTACATACATAATTAGATAAATAACTTAACGAATCATCTCCTGATTCGTTAAACATCCTTAACGAATCAGGATGATATTAACTTAGAGCTAGTTCTCTAAACATCCTTAACGAACTAGACTCATACATTAGCGAACTACAATATAACTTAATTGTTTATTACATTAAAGAAAACGACAAATACATAAAAGTTAAATACAAAGACTCGAGACGCAAAACCGTGTACTAACAGACACCTCCTCGTCTTTAGCTCTTTGTCACTTGAAGCGCTTGGATTGCCAGTCTCTGCAACTATGAATCCCGTTTTCATAACAAACACGCACAACGCGTTGGAATTGCATAGCTAGATCATAGTCTTCATTGCGTTCAATGAAAATCTTGTTCTTGTGCCAGCACGTCATTATCGGTCTCGATTAAATTAACCAACCACATCGGGTCGATAATCTTAATAAGTTCAGTCTTCAAACCTTTACCCAACACAATGACGGCCTCGCTAGTACGATTGTCGTAGTACCAGCGGTCAAACGATAGATGCATATGTTGGTGCATCGTCTTCACTGGCACACGTTTCATCGTCCTTGGCAGTTTTACCTTAAGAACAAGCTTCCTCCAGCCCGTCCTTGGATCAGTTTCATCAATACGTTTACGTGTGGGGACCTGGGCTTGAAAAATTTGAAACCATGATTGACCTCGAACAACAAGTGTTAATGAAACCACTCAGCTGTCTGGTCGCCACCAAGATTGATAAACAGACGACACGGAGGGTACGGACATCCCAACGCGGTAGGGTAAGAACGTCCATTATCTTCTTGTAGTACTGGATCCCCTTATCCCATTTCACGATACATACCTTAAGATCAGAGTCATATAGCCAAGAGACAATATCACCATGAACCTTGGATACGGTTTTGAAAGAAGTCACTTGGTTTGCTTTGACCCAGGCTGCAGCTTCATCTTTCCGTTCTTGATCGACATACCGATACGCCTTGATAATCTTACCAACCTTTTTATGACTGAACCATCTGGCAATGTCTTCATCAGTTGGATTTTCAAGCGAGTCAAATCTAGTATCAACGACTTTCTTCCCTTTGGACGTCTTCTCAAGATGATCTTCTGCTTCTTTTACAATTTTCTCATTAAATACAGGAGCACCCTGATCAACATTGGTGTGTTGAAACAGATTAGGGTAATCCTCAGCAGACACATCTTCCACCTTAACCTCCTCGTTCTCATAAATAAAATCCGTCCTCATCTCCACCGTAGGATCATTTAGGATCTCTTCAACATTGATTACCTCAGCATCGGGCTCAGTATCTAACACGGTCATCTCATCTTCATTCAGACCAAGCAAGATCGCAATCTGCTCTCGTGTCAGCGACTTATCAACAAACTGCCCAACATTTATCTCATCGGCATTCACCATGCTTCTAACCATCCCCTCACCGTAAATAAAAATAATCGTGTTGGCCTCGATCATTTCAATTGGCTTGGCAGCCGTATAATCATGATAAACAATAACCTACTTGTTTAAATCATCAACAAAACTCGTACCCGCACCAGAAGCTGGGTCTTGAGTTTGTTTAGGCTCACCGCCAGCACCAGATTCATCAGGAACTTCCTCATCATTCTTGATCTTCTTTAAAGCATCATCTTTGCAAGTTAATTGCAAGATCAGATCCTCTTGTTCTTTAAGCTTCACCTTCGGAGACTCAACAATCTCACGTAGGGCTTTTGTTTCTTTTTGACAGAAAGAAACATAACTGACCAGCTTCTTATGCTTTTCCATCAAACGTTCTTGATTTACACGATCAACAGACATTTGGTTTTCATACAAATGAAGAAGATTCAGAAGCATGTCTGTCTAACGGTTCGGTGGCATAGCATACAACGATGGATGAACTGGTTGAATTGGTCCCTGAGGCCTTGTAATTCTTATAAATGAGATATCACTAGGTGGAGGAGGCCCCATGGATGGTGTTGGAGGAACAGTAGAAAGTGTAGCAGACGGCAAAGGTATTTCAGTTAAAGCCGATTGTGGAATCATACCCAAATGCTCATGAGGAACCATCGTTGTTGTCAATGTAAGCGCCGGAGTGCTAGTAGTAGGCGGCACTACTGGGCGTTGAGACATGGTTTGACGAGGCGGTGGAACTATAATAATTACACCAGCTCCAACTGATACTCGTCTATTTGCTGGAACCTCAGAAGCTGGTGCTTTACCCTTACGTTTTCGTTCACATTGAGCTGCAATGGTAGCAGCTAATGCAGCTTCGACAACAGCTTGTTGTTCTCGGAGAGCTGCATAACCATTACCACCATTTCCACCATATCCATCTCCTCCATTACCACAATCACCTCCGTCATTACCACCATCGTTTCCACCTTCTCCTCCCTCACGCTCGGAATCCGAGTCATCATGGATCCAACTATCCTCAGGAGGACAAACATAATTAGGATTAATAATGTGACCAATCAGGCATTTGGTCCTTGGTTTTTCTGACCTGTATATTGTCATTCGTCGTACAGTGTCAGCCTTCATGTGTTCTAACTTCAATTCATCATTTACCAAAGTTTGATCGATGACCAAATTAGGAATCAGATCCTGAATAATTAGCATTAGAAAACGTGGATACATTAGAAACTTCTTCTTTTGAGTCGTTTGAAGAACTTGTTCCTTTAGATGATAGAAGGTCATTTCGGAGAAGTTGAATGGTTTTTTGAGAACAAGTGCTACAAAAGCCGATTGTAGCATGATTCGGCATTCATCAAATCCACCTCGACGACCACCCAAACAATGAATTAAAACGTGTAGGAGATACTTGTATGGTGGGCACAAACCATTCTTGTTATATTGTGAATCACCGATGTTACCACCATAAAATACACGACTGAACAAACCCTTGATCAATTTCTTGTCGAACTCACAAGGATTATCATCATTGTCTCCAAAACGAAGCACACGTCTAATCACGTCAATATCCACTATTATAGGAGTTTCATTGATTGTGGCTCGAATATGATTTTCTACTTCAAAGTACTCGGCCGTATTCCAGAATTGTCTAATAATGCTCAGATAGACTTTAGGTCGAGCAGTTATAGCAAAATGTATCATCGAACGTTGTAAGAATGCCAGCATAGGTCCAAATAACCCTTCGTCAGCAACATCTGAATCTACATAAGCACAAATATTGTGTTTCTTGTTAAATGGTAGCATGATCACCTCTTCTTGTTCTTGGTGTTGTTGTTGTTCTAGTTGAGCAGCAGGTGGATCTTGATCCATTTGATCAGCCATAATACTGAATAAATAATATTAAATGTTAGCAGTGTGGAAGTCTAGAAACACACAAGTGTTATATCTTTAAGCATTTAGATGTAGGTTTAAGTTCAAGAGAGAAATGATATTATTGCAAAAAATGTAAGAAATGAATATGGACCAATAGTTTTGTTTTAAGTTTTAAATGTTTAAAAATAAATAAAAAAGATCTAAATACAACAATAAATGCACTCTCTCTCTTCAATTAATACAACTAATATAACTATAATAAATCTCTCTCTAATTAATAAATTTAACTAATTTAACTATAATAATTAAAAAGACTAAAACACTACTTTAGTTTTATTTTTTATTTACACATTCTTCATTTTATTCAACATAAATACAATTTATTCATATAATATTATTTCTTTATATTAAAAAAATAATATATCAATGTATTTTTAACACTAAATATCAAAACATAATATATATCCTTTTCAATTGGTATGCCTATAAAAATTATTGTCATAAATAATAATAAAAAAATATCATACAAATGTGTCCATTAAATGTAAACAATAAATATACAACCTACACAAAATTATATAACCTACACTTGTTTTGAGCAATAAAAACGTACAACATACAAAAAACATATAACTCATATATGTAATTCGACATCAACAATTATATAAACTACACAAAGATACAAATACCCTACACATGCGTAGGTCATATGTTTTTTGTACGTAAGCCATATGTTTTCTTATTCTTAAAACAAGTGTAGGTTATATGTTTTTGTGTAGGTTGTATATTTTTTATTGACATTTAATGCAAACATGTGTAAGATAGTTTACTTGTATTATTCATCACAATGTAACTACGTGTTGATGGATATTGATATGTTGAGTTTGAAGAGATTGGTTTTGAAAAGAATTAATGTATGAATAAATTGTATTTGTGTAAGATAAAATTTTCGTGTGTAGGTTATATGTTTTTTGTGTGTAGGTTAAATCTTTTCGTGTGCGTGTGTATTTTATTGATGATGAATTTTGTGTGTAGGTTAAATGTTTTTCGTGTATAGGTTATATGTTGTCTTTTTCTTAGAAAAAGTGTAGATTATATGTTTTTGTGTAGGTTGTATGTTTTTTGTTGATATCTAATGCGAACACATGTAAAATAGTTTTTTGGTATTGTTCATCATAATGTAAGTATGTGTTGATGAATATTAATATAATGAGTTGGAAGAAATTAGTTTTGGATAGAAAGAAATTTTAATGTATGAATAAATTATACTTGTGTAGAATAAAAATTTAAGAAACAAAAAGTAAGTTATAAAAATAAATGAGTTCCTAATATTTTCTAATTATAATAATTTAATTAGTTATATTAATTAAATATATAAGTATTATGGTTTATTAGTTATATTAATTGAAGAAAGAGAATAATTAATATTTTCTTTATTTAGCTTTAAGCATTTAAAACTTAAAACAAAACTAGTGGTCCATATTTATTTCTTGCATTTCTTGCAATAATATTATTTCTCTCTTGAACCATCCCCTTTAGATGTAAACTATAATTATGTATTAATTCCGTGTGTAAAATTAATGTATCGACGCGGTTAGATCCTTTGGAATATTATATTAATTTACATTAATTAAATAGTTAGGTTTAAAATGTCATTCGTTAATCATAGTCTGATTCGTTACACAAGTATAACGAATCGACTGATTCGCTATCAGGTAAATAAATTAACGAAATAGACTTAGCGAATTACTAATAAAAGGAACGAACTAACTTCTAGTTCGTTATGATTTGACAAATCCACATCTGATTCGTTAAATAAATGGTTCGCTAATCCAGTTCGTGTGAGTCTTTAACGAATTGGACACTAAAAAGTTCCAATTCGCTAAAGTCAACGAATGGCCAATAATGGCTTAATCTTTGACTATCCTGGTTAAAGTCAAAATTGTATAAGAACACAAAAGGTCAAAGAAGCCAATTGAAAATCAATTACTCCATAATTGACGATGAATAGCCGAACAAATGACTCGATGAGTCTCGAAAACTCATAGCGAAGCTAATATTACCAATGACGAGGTTCTAAACCAACAAATAAGTTAGGGTATTCAAAGTGTAAACCACCCGTAACAATAATCAATCAATCAGCAATCAATAATCAAAGTCCGATTAAAGACCACAGGGTGTCGGAACACTATTCCGATCGAAAAGATAGCAAGTTAAAGTGTATTAACAAAGGATTAATCGATTATACAGGGTTTCAAAAACCATGAAAACCCTTATATCAAAATCACATAATTACCCTATCAAAGCTATGTTATTTCTGACAAAAATCACAAAGAAATAACCATCTATACCTTACTAACACAATGGTATATTCAGAAGTTCAAATTTCGATGGTCGAAAAGTTATGAAAAATTTTGGCAGAGTAACACTATGTGTAAGGAAGAAGAAGAAGGTGTATAGGACGGTTCGTATGCACGCCGTCCTATATACACCATCTGTACACGTTTCCCAAGTACGAATCAAACAGATTTGTTAGAGATTTTAGATAACGAATCGGCCGATTCGTTATCATTACTTTAATACGTGACATAACGAATTAGATTCAAATCGTGTCTTGATTCGTTAAAAATGCATAACGAATTGGATGCGTTTCGTTACAGAGTGCGGAAGCGAATTATGGAACGAACTAGAATGTAGTGCGTTAAAAAACACTCTAATTCGTTATCCATAATTAACAAATTAAGCCTTATTTAATTTAACTTTAAATAAATAAATTCAATGAATTTAAAAATAATTAAAGAATTAATAAATTTAAATAAAATTAAAAATATTTAATATTAACTTAAAAGGAATTACCGATAACCTTTATTCCCGATAATCGAATACCTTAAAACTGTTTCACGTTTTGAAACTGATACCTTAAATAGTTTAAATATTATGTAAAACGAAATGAAAAACTTTTTTTTTGGTATTTTGTAATATATAAAGAATTTATTTACATGAAAAGAATCCGAAACAAGAAATATAAAATCCTTTTTGTGTTTTTATATGTTTTTTAAAATCAGTACATATTTTTGGTATTCTTGTTGAGTTTGAGCAGAGAATCATATTGACCAAATTGCCCCTCCATCACAGTTTTATATTTCAGCGATATTCTGACTGGCGGTAAGTCGGTCATTGGTATTGTTGTCCACTTAAATCTAATAACAAACTTTCAAGTGTTTTTGTGATATGATTAATTGATTCAATTAGAGCACAGAATATCAGAAACTATCAGCCTCTAATCTCGGTTCAAGCTTAATTTGATTTTTGCTATATCACCCCAACTTGACTTAAACCATTATATTGTTGAACAAAATTTTGAATTTTATAGAATTTTAAGAGCAATGCATTGATTTTCTTTTACTATGAGTGAATATGCACGAGTCCATCTTTCGACTTACATACATTGTATCCCCTGGGGTCCGTTTCTTAATGGTATTAAGACGCGCGCAAGGGAGGAACAATGTATGACTAACAGCGGATTTTGATCAAGTCAGTAATTTGGAAATTTGTACGAAGTACAGCAGTGATCAAGTTTAATGACTTTGGGTTTGCTCTAAAAGGGAATGAAATATTCATGCATATGAATACCCAGATGATTAAGCCGCATAAAGACTCACAGTGTCCAGAACCTCAAAGCTTGTTATATGCTTTATTTTATTTTTTGTTGATCAAACAAGTATAAGGCTTGAGTATGACAGGTTATTACATTTCTGCCATCCTCACCGGGATTTTTTTCAGAGACTAAGACCCTTTTCAATTTGGCATTTCTTTATGTTTATATCACATACTTTACTCTACTTGTTTGTTTTAAGACCTACCAATGCACCAATGCAATTAAGCACGCAGTCTTTTAAGCTTACTTCTTGCTGGACTTGGAGTCAAGACAATCAATGTACTATCATTTTCACTTTTTGCTTCAAAAACTCAAAAGTTTGAGGAGCATAAAACAAAGTAAAGATAAATTTAATCACCCCAGTTAACTTAAGTCTATAAATAAATGGCTGTTCTATCAATTCTACAAGTGAATAATAGGACCAAGACATGCAAGCATGCTCCACAAACTTAAATAACCGACATAATTTTCAGCGAGAAAATAATCTAAAAACGCATAACGAACGCCCTAACTATTTTCCATTATCAGGTGAATGGCTAACCCGATCATTCACAAGTAAATGTCAGGACCAAACATATACAAGTACATGTCCTTCAAATGTAGATAATTGACATAATTTTTCAGCGAACGCATGCAAATTTTTTTTTTGGTTTTTCTCTATACATACATTAAAAACACAATATTTTTGTCTTTTTCTCTTTTCCTATAAACAAAATAAATTTCACAATCTTTTTGGATTTTCGGATTTTTCTGTACAAACTTAAAATACAATATTTTTGGATTTTCAAATTTTAAAATGTTTTTGGTTTTTCAAATTTAAAAAAAAACATTAAAGAAAAGAAATCACAATATTTTTGGATTTTAAGAATTTTTAATGTTTTTGGGTTTTATCAATACAAGCAAAAAGCACACTATTTTTGTATTTTCTAGTTTTTCACGCCCTAAAACCAAAATAAATTTTGAAAAGAAAAATAACAGAACATAAAGATAGTCATCCTTGTTTAAGGATATAAGCGAGGGTCTTCAATCTATTTAAACCAAGAAAAAATTGAAAACGCGTTTTTTCAAAAACTTTGGTAAACAGATCGGCTTTCTGAAAGTCAGTATGTACTTTCTCAAGGTCAATCAACTTCTTCTCAAAGCAATCCCGTATAAAATGATATCGAATTTCGATATGTTTTGTTTTTGAATGTTGTATGGGATTCTTTGTGATAGAAATTGCGGCAGAATTATCAATCAAAATAGGAGTAGAAAGAAACTTCAAACCGTAATCGCGAAGATGTTGTTGTATCCACAAAACCCGGGAATAGCAACTCGAGGCTGCAACATACTCAGCTTCAGCGGTTGAAGTAGAGACCGTTGTCTGCTTCTTACACTGCCAGGAAACAAGCCGGTTTCCTAAAAATTGACATCCTGCAGTCGTTGATTTGAAGTTGATCTTGCAACCTCCATAGTCCGAGTCTGAATAAGCAGTAAGATCAAAAGTATCATCCTTGGGGTACCACAACCCGATGTCTGGATTTCCCCTCAAATACTGAAGTATTCTTTTAACCGCAGCTAGGTGAGTCACTCGGGGACTTTCTTGAAACCTAGCACAAAGAAAAACAGCAAACATAATGTCAGGGCGAGAAGCCGTTAGATACATTAAAGAACCGATCATGACACGATAGAGGGTAGGATCAACGGTATCCTCCAATTCATCCGGTGATAAATTGTGACCCACAGGGAGAGGAGTAGAAGGGATTTTTCCGGCAGATATCTTGAATCGGCTCAAGACATCGTTCACATACTTGGTCTGGTGAATAAAGATTCCATTTGCAGACTGGTGAACTTGCAACCCTAGAATGAAATTCATCTTTCCCATCGAGCTCATCTCGAACTTTGTTTGCATGGACTTCTCGAACTCCTTACACAACGTGTCGTTTGTAGACCCAAAAATAATATCGTCGACATAAACCTGAACTAGGAGAAGATCGTCACCAACAATTTTATAGAATAAAGTGCAGTCGACAGTCCCTCGTTTGAAGCCGTTATCAGTCAGATGGTCTGCGAGCGTGCCATACCAAGCTCTCGGGGCTTGATGTAGACCATACAGGGCCTTGTTTAATCGGTGAACTCGGTCCGGATAATCAAGATCTTCAAAACCAGGAGGCTGTAGAACAAACACTTCCTCGTGTAGTTCACCATTGAGAAAAGCACTTTTAACATCCATTTGATAGACCTTGATATTCTTATAGGCAGCATATGCCAGGAAGATTCAAATTGACTCTAATCTTGCAACTGGAGCATATACTTCTGTGTAATCAACACCCTCTTGCTGATGAAAACCTTGCACCACTAGACGTGCTTTGTTTCTGACAATCACCCCTCGATCATCTTTCTTACATTTAAATACCCACTTAGTCGGAATCGCTTTCTTGACTCTAGCAGGCTTGTCGATTAAATCTCAAACACCCAAACGTGCAAATTGCTGTAATTCTTCTTGCATAGCTTCTACCCAAGAAGGATCTCAAGTGCCTTACGAGCCGTCTTTGGCGCAAATTGAGATAGAAAGCAAGTGAATTTTGCAAGATTTACAATTCCCGATGAATGTAAATCAGCATATGCACACAATACATTATTATCACTTGACGAAGCAACTTGATGACGTGTACGAACGCCCACATCAAGTTATCCAATGATGTTTTCCTGTGGATGATAACCATTAATCCGAAGAGTTGGATTCTCAGGAACAACAACATTATCAAATAAGTTAGTATAATGTTCACCAAGTTCAGGGGATGAAACATTATCACTGTCAAGTGCAATAACTTGATCTTCAGCTTGATCATCATCAGAAGAAGAAGATAAATTATCAACATTAACTGGAGATGCAACATGTGATTCTTCAGTTGGAGCATCAGGTCGAGCTTCAACATCATTAGAACTTGAAAATCTTGGAATGGCCAAATGTTCTTCAAAGTATGCTCGAACCAGATCCTCATCGATGTGTTCAGTTGAAGGAGTAAATGAATTAAATAAACTATCATAGTCAAACATCCAGTCGGGGCCTTTCCCTTGAGGAGGAGTTGTGTACTTTTGACAATCCACATGGTACCATTCCTCAACACAACCAGACGTGAAGTTAAATACCCTTTTCTTTGGAGATGCATATCCCAAGAAATATCCTTCGATAGCTTTTTCTTCAAATTTACCCGCATCCTTCTTCAACATTGTACACGGACATCCAAAAGGTTCCAGGTACTTTAAGTTAGGTTTTCGATTATTCAACAGCTCATAACTTGTCTTCTTGAGTCGTTTAACAGTTAAAATCCGATTAAGTGTATAACAAGCTGTATTCACCGCCTTATTCTAAAATTGGACGGGAAGCTTAGAATCAGCAAGCATGGTTCTTGCAGCTTCAATCAAGGTTCTATTCTTTCGTTCAACAATGCCGTTTTGTTGAGGTACATAAGGTGCACTGTATTCTCGATGAATTCCTTTTTAAATACAAATGAAAACCAATACAGTGTTTTTGAATTCAGTACCATTATCACTTCGAATTCTCCTCACCTTTTGTTTGTATAGTGATTCGATCTTAGTGATAAGGTTTT
Source organism: Bidens hawaiensis (assembly GCF_021521415.1). Classification (NCBI taxonomy): domain Eukaryota; kingdom Viridiplantae; phylum Streptophyta; class Magnoliopsida; order Asterales; family Asteraceae; genus Bidens; species Bidens hawaiensis. The sequence continues at coordinate 236,528 of NW_027505169.1, forward strand.
GTACCAAAACTGGCGTTTGATCTTTCGAACTCATAAATAACACCCATGAGTATCTTGAATAATCATCGGTTACCACAAGACAATACCAATACCCAGATATACTCGCACGATTCGCAACACCAAACAAATCCATATGGAGTCGTTCAAGAGGAGTATCAATGGAATTCAATAACTTAGAAGGATGTGACTTCTTCTTCTGCTTGCCCTTTTTGCATGCAATGTAGTGATCAGATAACTTAAAGTTCTTCAATTAGACACCCTCAACTAAGTCATTAGCCATTAAATAATTCATCTTACGAACATGAATGTGACCCATTCTACGATGCCATAGAATAGAATCCTTCTCAGTTGCTTTGGAAACAAAACATGTTTCGATAGATGTTGATACCTTAGAATTCATATATAAGACATAAATATCATTAGATCGTGGTGATCGCATAACAACCATGTCCTCGGGAATCACATAACCCGGTTTCAAGATAACACACTCTTTGTCAGTAAATACCGTAGTGTACTTTTTATCACAAATCTGCGACACACTCAATAAGTTATGATCCACCTTGTCACAGTAATTGACCTTTTCAAAATAATGTGACCATTTGAAACTTCACCCTCTTGTGTGATCATGCCCCCAGAATTCCCAGCAAACGCTACATAACCCCCTTGAATATTTCTCGCGTTGGTTAATAGGTCGAGATTCCCAGTGATATGACGAGAACATCCACTATCCATTATCCAGTTTTCGCCAGACACAGTCTTGGATGAACCCTACACACAAAATAAAGATGATTAGTTCAAAAAGGCAGCCCAGGCCTCAGTCTTGGGCACCTTTTGAGTTTCTATTTGATCATTAATTTGAACAGACTTCAACTGTTGTTCAGCAACTTGAGAATATGTTGCCGGATTCCTAGACTTTCGTCATAAATAAGCAGCTTGAACAACATTTGAATTCGTGTTCCTACATATAGGCTCAGTTGGAACGAATTTTGGTTTCACCTGACCATGAGTTTCATGCACGTGAATTACCTTATGAGGATTCACGTTAGAAAACATGATATGTGTATCATCCTCACACGACATTGGTCGTTTCAAGATCTCCTTTATCACAGGAACCGGTTTTGAATGATACTTGACAAAAGGATGGAGAGTTTGAGATCTCTGTTGACCACAGTTTCTCACTACATGACCTTGTTGACCGCATAAGAAGCAACTTCGCATGTCAACATGACCATGTTGAGGTTTAGCAGAAACTTAGGCAACCGAAGGTTGATAACTTACATTTTTAGTGAAACGTTTGCCCAACTCATCAGAAGTTACAGACTTCTTTTTCATATAAAAATCAAGATTAGAACAATTGGAAAAACTTTTTAATATATCTGTTCCAGTTGATTTGACAAACTGAACCTTTTTAGCTTGTTTTAACAATTGTTTTGCTTTAAGTACTGGGTCTGATGACTTTGATGTCTTGGCATAAACATATTGACGTTCCAAATCTTTCAACTTGTCAGTTTCATTGTAAAAGACACTCTCAATTAGTTCTGGTTTAATGATACTAATCGGGATATCTTTTTCAGTGAACATAGTATTCATTCCTTTTAACTTAAAAACCCTAGCAGATGATGGCTTAGAACTAGGAGGATTAATGAAGCGCATTAACTCCTCATCAGAAATCTTTGGTTTATCTGACTTCTTTGCCTTCACTGGTTTGGTTTTCACAGTTTCTTCCTTTTTCACTTGAGACTTGAATAAACCATACACAGCTTCCTCAAATTCTTGATGCTCGCAAAGAATATGATCAGAACTAGGGATGTTCTTATTTTTGTGTATTACCTCAGGTTCAAACACGTCTTCGATAATCACTTTGTCAACATTCTCAACTAAAACTTTGTTGCTTTCAACATGAGATTTTTGAGTAGCAACTTGGGTTTTAACAGTTTCTATTTTAACCGGTTTAGATTTGTCAGAAATCACATATTCTTTTGCAATCAAATCCTCTTCTTTTCTAGCAAAAGAATTAATTTTATAATCATTATGAAAAGGTGGCGGAATTTCAACAAAACCAATGCCTTTCTTTGAATCCTTTTGTTTTCCAGATACTTCAATAATTTCATTTAACAGAAAAGAGTAGTTTTAAATTTACCCAATTTGTTCTTCAATTCAAAAACCTCATTCTCAAGCTCGGTTATCTTTGATCTATGTTTCAAAATTTCTTGAAACTTTTGGTCATTAATTGTCATTTTCACAGATAACTCAGCTTTGAGATCGTGGTTACTTGTCGACAATGCTTCAATCTTTTCTCGAGATCGCATTTGAGATTCAAGAGATTGTCGATAAGTATCCTTCAGAGAAGCAATTTCTCTTACTAGATTATCATTATAATTTTTCAAAGCTTCTACTTTAGTTTGTTAGATTCACAGTCAACACATGATACTTTAATAGATGAAGTAGCAGAGATAGAATGACTAACCTCATTGATCTTAGCCATACAAGCAAATATAGTTGGGGACTTATCACATGAATTGTTAGAATGAGATTCAGAATCATTATCAGAAGACAGCTCACTTTCACTCGTATCTTGACAGTCTTTAGTTAACCCAAACATAGCCCAATTTGCTTGAGCTTCATTACACAGTAATCGTTGTGACCAATCATTTCCATCTGCCAAAAATGCTTGTGATGTAGAAGTAGATGGTTTCTTTTCAGCATCACTACCTCGAGGTGTAAAAGAATTTTGATGTTGACCACGAGGACTAGTATACTCTTTCTTCGGTTTGTCACACTCCTTTGCAAAATGCCCAAATTCTTGACAATTATAGCATTTTACTTTCAACTTGTCAAATCCCAATTTCTCGTTTAAGGCCAGAAGATCTTTTCCAGTTCTCTGCATGAATCTTTTAACTTTATGGACATGTTCCACTTTAAATCCATGATTTCCAAGTCATCTGGATCAATCTGATCATAATCCTCATCAGTTAGATCACTTGTGGCTATCTTACTACTTACCAATTTTTCATATGAAGACATAAAGGCTGTTAGAAAGGCAAAATTCTGTTCAGCTTTCTTCATATTGACACTAGGTGGTGAAGCAAATGGATTAGTAGTAGTTGAACTTCCAGAAGCACAAGATGATCCAGCATTACCAGCAGTGTAAAAACATGCTCTTGGATCATTAAAGATAGTTGATTCTTTTTCACTTGCAACTTGGGTAAGGAAAGCAGTTATTGGAGAGATAGTTGAACTTAGAGGCATACTACCACCATCGAAAGCAGGATCTTGGCTATCATTGGAGGATTTCTGACACTTAAGATCATATTCTCTTGCTTAAATCTTTTACAAGAATTCAATGGCAGTCAAATCTTCATTCAAGAAATAGTTATTTTCTTTCAGAACCATTAAAAATGTGGAGTAAGAACTTGGTAGTACACTCTTAATAGTGTCAATCTTATCCATCTCAAAAACTTCCAATTTCATCTTGTCCATTTCAGCAATTAAGTGATTAAACCATGTAATCATCTCTTCAACTGTTTCACCCTTCAATAGATTAAAGTTTCGAAACTGAAACTTGAGCATTACTTTCTTACTCTCAGCTGTGTTCCCCATACTTCTCATACGAAGATGTTGGAATAAGGAAGCACATCTCTTTATGCTACCCACTTGATGAAAGATATTTTCGGGTAACGCCATAGTAAGAGTAGAATAAGCTTTTATCTCAATCTCTAATGCTTTCTTCTCTTCTTGTGAGTATTGAGAAATAGCTTTAGGAGTATAACCAATAGTGTCATCACCAATCATTGGTGAAATATATACCTCATCTATGAAATACGAGCAATCAGGATGGACGGAACCCAAGTGAGCACGAAAACGGGGTTCCCATTTAGCAAAATCGCTAAACTTCATCAACTTTGGATATTTAGAATGTGAACCAATCTCGGTATCAAGTTGCAACATTTGTTGCATCAACATGTTCTGAGAGGCTAGTCCATACATACAAGACATTTTTGTAAAAGTTTCAAACTTCAAAGATTAAAATTAAGATTAGTTAACGAATCTGTAAACAGTGTAACGAACTGTGAACAGTTATAGCGAATTGTGAACAGTAATCAACGAATAAAACCTTAACGAAGTTGAGGTTGATCAGGTAACGAATCAGAATTGATTAACAGCGAATCAGATGGTCAACAATTAAGTCAAACTAATGAAACAGATGGTCAACGAATCAGTCAAACTAACGAATTGACTAAGCAAATCATGAAGTGCAAGCTGAGTGAACTAGAAGGTTTCCTGTAACGAATCACTAAGAAATCCTTAGCGAATTAGATAACGATCAAGCTACAGTTGATAGAGAATCAACCTATAGCGAATTTGGTTGTTACAACCGTTTGTAACAAACTTTGACACCTGTAGGTTCCCCGGACGGATCACACGAGATATCCCGATATACAAAGGTGCGGAATCCCTGTGTAGATCGTTACGGGCGTAGAATATAAGCTTACGAACACACGAACACAATACGAACAAAACCACGTTATATTAATAACTCGAACCGTGTTACTTACAGCCTCTCGACCTCACGTCACTCGACTCAATGAATTACACGTAAATAACCAAAACGATCAACTCTAAACAGTAAACCCGTAAACTATTTAAATACACGACAACTTCGCCTCAGGCGAAGTTGTCTATAACTTCGCTCGTTCAACAAGTTCGCCTAGGCGAACTTGTCAACAACTTCGCTTGGTTAACAAGTTCGCCTAAGCGAACTTGTCAACAACTTCGCTTCTAAACAAACAAATACATAAACAATATTACAGACTTGATTACAGACATTAGACATATGAACTACTGACATCTATGTACCAACAGACTCCCCCTTGGCAGTAGCTTCATATCTTGATCTTTCAGCTCTTGTCTCGTAATCCTATATCTTCACGCGTGCACTCCTTCTCTAACACATACCGTCACAACTCGCTGATACTTTCTTGCTTCATCCTTCCAAGCTGTAATATAAAAGATCTTTTTCTCGTTGAGCATCTTCAGATCAGCTTGCGATAAGTTTACAAGATGCATCGGATCGTAAAATCTAAGGATCTCTTGTTCATCCTCATCTTCCGTCACAGCTTCAGCAGTCTGGCAATCAACGTACCACCATTTTAGATTCTTCAACACATCTTGAGGCATATTCTTCATCGGAACCTCCTTGATGCATCGGATCGGCTTGTACTTCATCACCATCCATGGCTTGCCATCTGCTCTCAATCCCCTCTCTGTATCCTCCACGAGCTTTCTCTTCTGTGGCTTTAATAGTTCAAACTTCTTTTCTTTTATGCCTTCTTTCCACACAATCTTCTCAATCATTCTTGCCATATTGTTGTCACTTCTATTTATCAGGCCCAACCTGGCCAAATCCTTCACCTCGCATTCCGGCAACGTATTGAGAGATCTCAACATTTTCTTGAAGTATTGAATGCCATCATAACGCTTCACCACAAACAATTTTATCTGATCATCATAAATCCAACAGATAATTCCCTTCTTCGCCTCAGCATAGCCTTTGATGTTATAAGTCTTCTTGAACATGGCTGGAACAGCAGGCTTCTTGGTCTTGATAAACCAATGAGCACAGCCTTCCTTCCACCTAGGCTGCTCCTCCCACTCAGTCTCATCCATCTCAGCACTCACGTCGGCTTTCTCTACATCAGGGATCTCGTGTTCAACGTTTTCTTCTACTATCTCCCCCTCTTCTATTCCATCTTCAATCACAATCTGCTCACCGATCTTCTCAATCATATCACTCGGCAGCACATCTTCATCGAACAACACCTCATCACTGAACATGTCATCGTCAAGCTCTTTCAGCGCATCAATAACGTCATCTTCAACTAACACCACATCATCACCAGAACCACCAGCCACGTCAGTAGACTCCCCCTCAGCTGTGGAAGTACCAAGAGCTTCAGAAGTTCTTGGCAGCTCACCACCTGCATCTTTCGATGCATTGGGATCATCGTCACGGTCGTTTCTCTTCTTTGTTCTGAGCTCGTCGCCCTTACAGCTCATCTCCCCCTGTCATCGTCAAGCTCTTTCAGCGCATCAATAACGTCATCTTCAACTAACACCACATCATCACCAGAACCACCAGCCACGTCAGTAGACTCCCCCTCAGCTGTGGAAGTACCAAGAGCTTCAGAAGTTCTTGGCAGCTCACCACCTGCATCTTTCGATGCATTGGGATCATCGTCACGGTCGTTTCTCTTCTTTGTCCCGAACCACACAATCGATCAAATGCTCTGATACCAATTGTAGGTTCCCCGGACGGATCACACGAGATATCCCGATATACACAGGTGCGGAATCCCTGTGTAGATCGTTACGGACGTAGAATATAAGTTATAGACATGTTAGTTGTCTATAACTTCGCTCGTTCAACAAGTTCGCCTAGGCGAACTTGTCAACAACTTCGCTTGGTTAACAAGTTCGCCTAAGCGAACTTGTCAACAACTTCGCTTCTAAACAAACAAATACATAAACAATATTACAGACTCGATTACAGACATTAGACATATGAACTACTGACATCTATGTACCAACAACACCTAATGCCACGTGGCAAAGGTTGTTATAACACAAGTTCCAAGGTAGGACATGTGTCACACGAATCTGTAAACACGAATCAGATAGGTTAGCGAACTGGTTAAATGATTTAACTATAACTCTTAGCGAATTTGTGAAATATGTTAACGAATCAAGTTGAATTAACGAATCAACGTGAATATGATAACGAATCAAACTTGTATCTTCATATATTCAAATCTTCAAATGAACATTTCCAGAAATCTGAAAACTGAAGAACACAAACCCAGAAACATGAATTTGTAATACAAACTCAATACCCAACCAAATCACACAAATAAGTTACCAAAATACTCGCAAACCGATCACGAATCCACTCGTATCAAACCCGTAACACAATTACACTTATCACAAATCCAATTTGACCAAAAACGATCCTCTTTTTCTCGGCCAAACTCAAATCCAAACCAAACAATCCAAACTCAATCCAACACTCAATTCCAATCAACCACAGCTCACAATAACCATACCAAATCCAAATCGAATCCAATTCAATCCATAACTAGTCCAATTTACACTCAATTGATCTAAATCAAACCGGAAACACAATTTAAACCATAATAACAATTAAACGTCTATAATAACTAATTAACTATCAAATTCAAGAGCAAAAGAGCACCGAAAGCTCTGATACCACTTGTTTGAACTCGATAATATAACACAGATCTCCGATCTGAGATATAATTAACCTAACACGGATCTAGTTCATAATTACTCTTGATTGTATGTTATACGTCATATATATTTGTGTTAATTGTATGTATGTGTATGTATAATATTAAGATGAAGATCGAGAGAGAGATTGGACAGGGTTTCGTTAATTAACTCTCAAAACTTAAATAACTTGTGAACAGAGTTCACTATAAATAGAAGATAGGTCTAGTTCGCTAACATTCCCTAGCGAACTAGACACTACTTTGTTACATACATAATTAGATAAATAACTCAACGAATCATCTCCTGATTCGTTAAACATCCTTAACGAATCAGGATGATATTAACTTAGAGCTAGTTCGCTAAACATCCTTAGCGAACTAGACTCATACATTAGCGAAATAATATATAACTTAATTGTTTATTACATTAAACAAAACGACAAATACGTTAAAGTTAAATACAAAGACTCGAGACGCAAAACCGTGCACTAACATAATTTCAACACGAAAATTATAGCACCTAATTTAAGGTCGTGTGTGGTGTAATTCTTTTCATGAACTTTTAACTGTCTCGAAGCATAAGCAATTACTTTATTTCCTTGCATCAAAACACATCCCATTCCAGTGTGCGAAGCATCAAAGTAAATGGTAAAGTTTTCTAGTCCTTCTGGCAAAGCCAAAATAGGTGCATTGGTTAACTTTTGTTTGAGTGTTTCAAATGCTTCCTCTTGCTTCGGTCCCCATTCAAACTTAATTGTCTTTCTTGTGAGTGAAGTTAATGGAACGGATATTCGAGAAAAGTGTTGAATAAACCTTCGATAATATCTGGCTAAGCTTAGGAAACTTCTGACTTGAGTCAGTGTCTTGGGTTTCTCCCACTTGGTAATGGCTTCTACTTAGCTGGATCTACTTGAATACCCTTCTCATTTATAACATGACCAAGAAATTGAACTTCGGACAACCAGAATTCACATTTGGAGAATTTGGCATACAATTTCTCGTTTCTTAGAGTAAACGAGAATGTCATCAATAAAGATGATACCAAACTTGTCTAAGTATGATTTGCAAATTCGATTCATCATGTCCATGAAAGTTGCCGGAGCATTAGTGAGTCCGAAAGGCATCACAGTGAACTCATAATATCCGTATCGGGTTCTGAAGGTTGTCTTTGGTATATCTTCTTCTTGTACTTTTAACTGATAGTAACCGGATCTAAGATCAATCTTTGAAAAACAACTTGTTTCTTGAAGCTGGTAGAACAAATCGTCGATTCTTGGAAGTGGATACTTGTTATTGATTGTGACCTTATTTAGTTCTCTATAATTTATACACATTCTCATCGATCCGTCCTTCTTCTTTACGAACCGAATTGGAGCTCCCCATGGTGACTAACTCAGTCGTATAAACCCTTTTTCCAAAAGCTCATCTAACTGCTTCTTTAATTCTTTCATTTCCGTGGGTGCTAATATATAAGGAGACTTAGCTATTGGTGAAGTTCCCGGTATAAGGTTGATTCTAAACTCTATCTCTCTATATGCCGGGGCTCCTGGTAACTCGTCAGAAAAAACATCTTGAAATTCAGACACGATTGGCACCTCCTCCATCTTCTTGGGTTCAGGTTATTTAGTTACATAGGCCATGAATGCAAGGCATCCCTTACCTAAGCAACTACTTGCTTTTATCTTAGAAATGATTCCTACCCTTCCTGCTTTTTTGTCTTTGGTGATACGAATGGTTTTATTGTTAGACATTCGAATATCAATTGCCTTATCATTACATTAGATTCGGGCTTGATTAAATGATAACCGGTCCATACCTAACACTACATAAAAACCTTCCAATGTCATGGGTAACAATCGTACAGGCATGACGTGATCGGCTAATGAAATTATCGCACTATTTAACACCTCGGTTATTTTAATTACACTTCCATCAGCAGTTTCAACCTCATAATGTTTATCTAGTTTAAATAAGGGCTCATTTAATAGACTACATAATTTATAATCTATAAAACTTTGGTTCGCACCTGAGTCAAATAAAACCCTGGCATAAACACTATTAATAGGAAACGTACCAATGATCACGTCCGGTATATCAACTGCCTTCTGAGTGTTTAGTGATGTGCTGTGTGCACGGCTTGTAAAAATATGATGGATTAGATATCTAGCTTTTGCACAAGATCGTGTTTTAAATTTATAAAAGTGATTTCTACAAAGACTAAACACACACAAAATAGGCAAGTGTACCTATCGTATATGTAAAATAGTATTGGTAAGAACCAAGTATCGATCCGTGGACACAAAGGTTTCTAATAATAAATCGTTATTTTACTTTAATCGGAGGTTTTAATCATTTTGGGGTTAATAATTTTTTTGATCTTTTTATAAAATATAAATGCTTATATATATATATATAATATATAGGTGACCGAGACAAGAGATTCTAAACGGGTTGTTCAATTATGCGAAGGTTACCATCTAAGATCAAGAATCCACTCCATTTTTAGCGTTGAAAATTAATATGTAGACATGTGATAGACTTGCCGTAGCCATATATGATAGATAGCCCCTTAAACCTTAAGTGAGCATCTTCGGCACTAAGGAGATGGTATGCGCATTTTAAAGTCCACCCTTTCCTAATGTCATACCATCTCATGATGTCGATTTGAGTTGACAAGTAGTTTCGTAAAGTAGAAAGATTAGGATTGACTTCGATTTCTCAAATACAAATTCTAACAACTTCGGGTGGTTGTAGTTCATCACACAACCTCCCCTTGGTTGATCTATGTAGGTTATAATTACACATTCCGTTAACATATGGTTTCCTTGACTAATTTGATATCCTAAGCAAAGCCATTTTCGGATTACCAAGGTTTAGAAAAATTCACCATAACTTATATCTCATCATTTCTAAGTACAATATAAGGATCGGTGTTTCGATAATGTATCAAAGTATTTCTATCTTTCAAGAACATGAATCAATCATAAACGATTGCCAATGATATTGACAACTAGCAACATTGATTTAGTGATTTAAGATGGTGAAACATTTCTCATCAAAAGATAATTGTAATATAACCATGTACTATACTAGACTACATCACATGTTTTGATTAATTATCAAGTAAAATAAAGCTTCTTCATAGATTTTAGATGGTAAAAGGAGTTTAGCTCATAATGAGCATAGTGATAGACATTAAGATGATTGATAACAAAAAATACATGATTAAACTTAGAACAATCTAACCAAGTGTAGATAAATCCTTCTTCTTAATGATGTTAATGATGGTTGATGATGATGATTAGTGGTGATGACCTCCAAGCCTTCAAACTCTTCACTAGATCTTCAAAGTGAGTGTTAGTGTGTGTTTTTATAAGTGAAAACCTGAGAGAACTCTTTTCAATGCTCACTTGATGAATGCAACATGAGCCACTATTTATAGGCAATCTGGACGATGAGGCACGGCCCCGTGCATGATGAGCACGGCCCCGTGTATTTTTATGACATGTGCCAGATTTGTTTTGTCTTTTGTGTGAGGTGGCAACGGCCCCGTGGTTAGCAGGCACGGCCCCGTGTTGTTTAGTGACATGTGCTGAATTCTTCTTTGTCTTTTCTACATTCCCGTCCCCGGCCCCATGCATGCTGAGCACGGCCCAGTGCTTTTGCTTCCAAATTTTGTCTTTTCTTGTTTCAAAAGCATGGGGGCGTGTTTCTTTGTTTTCTGGTGTTTTCTTCTGTTTTTCTTCGTCTTTTTGCTTGTTTCTTCGTTTGAGGCTTGGTTTCACCTGAAATTATGTTTTATTATGATAAGTAGTCTTTTATGCTATGTTATTAGATAGAAATTGCAGTTTTTAGAGATTATTTGATGCCGAAAAGATGTATATTTCTATGTATATCAAACATCCCCACACTTGAACATTGCTTGTCCTCAAGCAAGCTACTTATAAATATTCTCTAAAAATAACAAGTTAGGACAATAGCTTAAATATCCCCAAAAGAGTTCCAAGAAAATGGAACAAAATAACCAACCTTAAATCATAGGAATATATGTAGTGATATATAAAAAGGTGATTTTGTTTTTATGAGTTTCCGTTTATGCAAAACGTCACGTTCTCACAATGTTCACTCACACTCGGTTTTATATCTGATCATACCTGTGATGTATGTATGTGAACACTCTTAGTCAAAATGCAACATGTGAAAAATAAGCTTGTAGCAATTTCAAATCTCCACCTTTATGAAGGGTTGCATAGATTAGAAGGTAATATGGGTAAGTTTTGAGTAGGGATTTGGTATTTTGTGGTGGTTCAAGGTTTTAGGTTAATGAGGATGAGGACGGTAAATACAACTTCTGCTGATTGTCGGGAGTCTTAATATGTCTTCAAAGATTAGCTCCTTCCTCCCGATTGCTATTTTTTTAGTGACTCTTTTAAGGTCAAATCGTCAAGACCAGTTTTGTCGAGGATGTGGATCAGTTCTTCCTCAATCCTGCTATGAACATAACTCAATACTCTAATGGATCGTTCGGCTTTGAGCCTAATATCCCCCACCCTTATTAGTTTGGTATATTCATGTGAGACTGAGTTTGACTTTTTCTACATCTTCCTTCGTGGGATCAGTTTCCGTATCCTAAGCATCGTTCATATATTTTTGCTCTTCTTTTCATTGCGCTTTTGGAAACTCCACAAATTGGTGGCCTTTGTTCGTATTGGCGCCACTTTTTCCTCACCTCATTGCTAAAGAAAAAGATTCTCTTCCTAAGTTCTGGAGGCCACCTTGGTTTTGCGAAATGTATGCAGCAAAGGAAATTGAATTCGAAAGAATGCATTTCCAGTTCTTTAGGGTCTGCCGGTAAAAGACCAGTGTTGTATATTACCGGTGTGAGGGATAAAGTGGTATGGTAAGGTTTTTGGTTTTGTGATTTGAAGAATGGTTTGATGGGATTGTGACAATATTACCTTCTTCCTTATACAACGCTTCGTGCGGTCTTGAAATGAATAAATGCGACAAGTTCTAAATCACACGAAACATGTGACTCACTCAAAGCTTCCGAAAAAATATTTATATGGCATGAGGTTTATCTCACAGTAACGGAGGAATTGGGTATAAACGCCATATTTTGCATAATTTCTTCTCAATATTACAAAACTTCTTTTTACTTTTTCACTTTTTTTTGTTATATTAGATTTGTAGTTGGTTATTTGCAAAAAAATTTCTTGGATATGCTTTTGGTTTTGTTATAAAAATAGTCTTTGTTTGCTACAAAAATTTTGTTTATTAGAGACTCTTATAATTAGTTGAACAAGCAATTGGTCAAGTAATTCCCCTTCCCACACTTGAATCTCACATTGTCCTCAATGTGAAAAGATTCATAAAAGATTAATAATAAGATTCATATGAAGTATGGAGGGCAAAATGGAAAGGAACTTCCCAAAGGGCCAACGAAATTTTGACAGAGCGTCCCCTGTTGTTCGTCCGTTTTCCTGTAATGTACCTATATAAAAAACTGCATACGACCAACAAGCATAATAATACTTAAAATTATTATTATTATTATTATTATTATTATTATTATTATTATTATTATTATTATTATTATTTTTAACCTTATTTCAATGCCTAGTTTAATCAGGGTCTTGGCCAGACCCTACTTCCAAAATGTTCATTGATCTGGGTGGAGGATTAGTACATCCGAGACGGTCTCGAATGGTTCATCGATGTATGGTTTCAATCGATGTCCATTAACTTTGAACTTCTGGCCTTCAGAGTTTGAAATCGCGACTGCCCCATAGTCAAAAACTGATTCAACTATGTGTGGACCTGTCCAACGAGATTTTAACTTTCCTAGGAAAAGACGTAAACGTGTGTTGTATAACAGTACACGGTCGCCAACTTGAAATTTCTTGTTTCCTTTTAAATGGGCGTCGTGTAAACGTTTAGTCTTTTCTTTGTAAGACCATGAATTTTCATATGCCAGTGCCCTTAGTTCTTCGAGCTCATTAATTTGATCTTCTCGGTTTTTCCCGGCGGACATTAGATCAAAATTCACTGCTCTCGGAGCCCAATACGCTTTGTGTTTTAGTTCTACGGGTAGATGACATGCCTTCCCATAAACAAGTTTGAATGGTGTTGTTCCCATGGGGGGTTTTGTAAGCCGTCCTGAGGGCCCACAAAGCGTCATCTAACTTTTCTGCCCAATTTTTTGCGATTCATTCCTATAGTTCTTTCTAAAATCCTTTTAATTCCCCGATTCGAGACTTCTACTTGCCCACTGGTCTGAGGGTGATATGGTGTTGCTAAACGGTGGTGAACTCCATATCGTGCTAAGACTTTATCCATTAAGGTATTACAGAAGTGGGTATCTCTGTCGCTGATTAGGGCATTTGGAGTACCGAATCGTGAAAATAAATTTTTCAGAATTCGTACAACTACACGAGCATCGTTAGTGGGAAGAGCTTATGCTTCTACCCATTTGGACACGTAGTCGACTGCTACAAGGATGTACTTATTTCCGAATGAGTTAGGAAATGGTCCCATGAAATCTATTCCCCATATATCAAAGACCTTGCAGAATTGAATGCCTTTGTGAGTCATCTCATTTTTGGCGGAGATGTTTCCGGATCTTTGACAAGCATCACATGCTTGGATCAAAGCATGTGTGTCTTTATATATGGTGGGTGTAACGATTCCGACGAAACCAGGTATACCCTAACCGGTAGACGTTAGTTATGTCATATGTAATGTCGGGTACATGAGTTACCATGGTAATTATACGAGAATACATGGTTCATTGTATTGATTGTACGTGAATATATAATTCACCGTATTGAATATGCGATCAAACGATCGATAGTTATTGAAACCCGAATGAATCGAGGGTTCAATTATAGACGAGATATATTATATTTAGTGATGTTACGAAGTATTAAAGCTTCGGGATAAGTGGATTAAAGCACAGAAAAAGGATTTCGATTTAATAGTACGTCGGTACGTTAAACGAAACCTTTAATACCAAACCGAGCAAGAGACGATCGATCAAGCCGAAAAAGATGCGTAATAACTAATAATATGACGTTTTAAGTTAATGAAAGTCATGGTTTAAGTTTTTGAAGTTTTTAAATCGGTTTTATATAAATTTCATTTTTAAGCCGAAAAACGACCGTTTTAGCCTCGTTTTAAGCCGAGTTAAACATTTAACCGAAAAAACGGACTGAACCAGATTATCCAAAACATTATCCGGATTCCCGAAATCCAAACATGTGGCTAAGATTGGAGAAGTGGGTCCCACCCCACCCCTCCTAAATCCCGATCGGAATAAGTGAGGGTATAACCCCCTCATTTCTTTTTTTACAACAAGCCATGGTATCATCCATCAATCCTCTCCACACTTTGATAAAAAACCGAGACTTGTATCAAGAAAACCGAGGTAAAAAGTCGAGTTGTTTACGTTTCCACCTTTGTTTCTTGAGTTTGTTTGCAAGAAAATGAGGTTTCTAAGATGAAAACCGATTTTTGCGTGATCAAGTGATGTATACGGGTTATACAAGGGATCTTGGTCCAAGAAAGGAGTTAAACGAATCAAAAACGAATTGTTACGGGTTAAATCTTTGTTTTCGTATCATAACCGTAACCATGAGAGAAATGGCTTGATCGTGAGTGTAACTTGCTTGGTATTGTGGTATGTTGTTTTTAGGCTCTGAATTTAGTGGTAGATAAGGCGGAAAGACGAGTTTGTAGCTTGTAGTGGCGGAAAACGAAAGGTAAATTCGGTTATGTTCGGTTTTGGGAAATTTGGACAGATTGTTGATGCTTTAGAGTTAGGTCATGAAATTTTACAGAGGTGTTAAACACATGAAAATATGAGTTCTGTGAATTTTTGGTAATTTTTGGATAAAGGATGAATATTTGGTGAATTTAATGCTTGGTTTTGGCCAAAAATGGTGAAAAATAGTTAAATATCATGAAAAATTCTGAAAAATTGCAGATAAGCTTTTTATATCATGTATAAGTCACACACAAAATTTGAGTTCAGTTGGAGAAGTCTGAGTAGGCTTTTCGGTTAAACAAGTTCTAGGGTGTTCTAGCTCGGTTTTAGTAAAAATGGCATTTAAAAGAAGATTTTAGTTCTGGAAAAATTACAGGGGACTATGTGGATGGCAGGGGACATCCAGGAAAAATTTGGGATTTTTCTAAGATCGTTTGTTATTTACGACATATTTAGTGTTTAAATGGTGTTTAAAAATAGATAAATAAATTTTAAATATAAGAATTAATTCTGGAAATATTTTTATAAAATTCCCCACTGTTAAAAAGTGATTTGTGCAAAATTTCAAGATCCGAGAGTAAACGGATAATTATTTGTGCTAATTATCAAACTTTTAAAGTTAAAACGCGTAAACCGGTGGAGTTCGCTTAAGCGAGCTGACTGGTGTATAAAAACCCTAAAAATGAACTATTTTCATATAAATGAGTTAGACAAGTAAAAATAAATCATCCGAAAATAATTCGGATGATTTGAGTAATTTTAACCTATTTTAACAGTTTCCGGTACGCCAAAAACGGAAACGGGTCCCGCGGCCAATCGGGACGTCTAAACCGAGCTATAATTTCACATCTTTAATTAAATTATCAGTCAACCACTATTTTCGGGTCGTGTGTGACCAAACTCATTTTTGAAACATAAAAACGGATAACCGTGCTAGGCACGCAAAACGAGAAAAACGACTAATAGTAGTTGTGACCATGGAACTCTAAACGACATCACAATCTGAGTCCGGAGAAGTGTTTCTGGGTTAACCTTGCCCCCAGAACGGGTACAGTGCTGGGTTAACAGTGTCTCCAGATGTACCAGTTGATATGGTTAAAAGATTATATAAACAATAAGTGTATAATAACGATCTTAAGGATCATATTACAGATTGGACGCGTTAATTGATAATGATGGTTGTTACCTGCTTGCATGTGCTAAGGTGAGTTTCACGAGCCCCTTTTTCTGAATTGTTTTTAAATATTTTCCCGGGGCGGAAAGCATGTTATTATTTAAATGTTTAAGTACATACTGAACGCATGGATTTGCGTGTATTTATAAATATTTGATTGTAC